>NW_028147757.1:0-5000 GCF_008360975.1 Lichenostomus cassidix
GGGCGCCAGCCTGGCCCAGCCAGGGCTCCCGGGCAGCAGCAGCAGCACCAGCCCTTCCCAGCTGCTCCTGCCTTGGCTTCCCCAGGAGTTTTTCCAGGGGAATTCTGGAGTAGAGCAACATCACCCCCAAACAGCCCCGATTCCCCAGGGCCCAGCTGTGCTGCCCTGAACCAACCTTCAGAGAAAGAACAGATCAGGTTCCAGCACTGTTTTCAGCACTGCTTTACTCACTCTGAGGTGGCAGCAGGAGGCTGTTATCTTTGCCTTGGGAACTGGAGATCACAGCTGCTGTTGTCCCTCCTCTGGTTGCCACCTGAATTTTATCAGTAAAACTGCAATTGCCTCTTTCCATCACTGCTACCCATGTTGCATTTGTGACAGTGAACTCAGTATTTTTGTCGCAGGCCTCATGATTAGCAGCTCTTGAAATATTCACAAGTCCCTGAGCACTAAGTGGAGGAGAATTAAAGCCACATAGGCCACATTCACTGTGCCCAACCACTGCCCTGTTGCTGGTGCTGCTGAAATAGAATCATCTTCCTCCTATTGCTGCCAGGCATGGGATTAACTCTTCAGCCAAGTTACTTTTGTATGGGGGTTGGAGTGAGCCAGCTCCCAGCCTTGTTGACCACCTTCACCACCAACTCTGCCCTGGGCTGGGGCTGGGGCAGCCAGCCTGACTGAAGCACCCATGGGGCACCAGAGGAGGGGGGTGGGGGATGGTTAGACCCCATGCCCTGGCCAGTTTGGGATGCAGGCGAGGAAGGACTTGGACTGCTTTGTTGTCCTTTTTTTTCTTGGCTTGTTAATGTTTTTGGAGGCAATGCAGGTGGGAAGGAGAATGGTTTTTCCCACCACCAGGAGAGTTTTTCTTTAGCGTGTCATGGTTGGGCCTTCTCAGGGCCTCTGCTTCCTCCTTCCAACCCCAGGGGCTTCTTTTCCAACCCCAAGTTTGTCCATGAGTCACAGGTGCTGGCGAGAAGGCAGCAGGTCACCCTGTGTTCCCCTGGTGCAGCCCCCACATGCCCAGGGATGCTGGGGCGAGGCTCTGGGAGCAACAGCATCCCCTGATGAACTCCATCTGTATTGCACAGGAACCCTGTCCTACAGCCCACCAGAATGGACCCAGCTCAGATGCTACCATGGCGAGGCAGCAACGATGTGGTCCCTGGGCCTCCTGTTGTACCACCTGGTCGTCAGGAAGCACCCATTCAGGAGGGGCCAGGAGATTATCTGGGGGTGGATCTTGTTCCCATGACGGCTCTCTCAAGGTGGATCTTAGTCTCTATGGCATAGGGGGAATAGCAGTGTTGGGAGAGAGCAGCAGGCTCATGAGCATCCTGCTCTGGCAGCTGCTGAGGAGGTGGCACATGTCCTGCTCTCCTCCAAAACAGAGAATCCATGGGGAAGTTTAGGCACAGCTCTGAGCACACCCAGCATGGCCTGGGCATGGGAATGGGGAGGGGGCATATCTGACAGGACCCTTCTCCAACGGACTGGCAGTTTCTGGTTTCTCTCCTCAGAGTGCCAAGATGTTATTAAGAGGTGTCTGTCCATGCAACCCTTGGACAGGCCATCATTGGAAGACCTCTTCAACGACCCTTGGATGCAGGGTGTTCATGTGCCCTAGAAGAAGGGAGGGATCCACATGCACAGTTTGATCCAGGGGCTTGGCAGGTAACAGCTCCACACATCTCTTGGTACTAAGAAGCAAAGCACACCAGATTTTTTTTGTCCTGCCTGTAGCTCTGAGCAGGGATCATCAGAAAGGAACTTGCAGCTCTTATGCTGAAGCTGAGCTGGAGACCTGGTGGCCACCATCCACCCTGGTTTTGCTTGTCCTGGTTCATCGTTGTCTGGGGCCCTGGGCAGAACACTGACAGCCTGGTGTGGCCCCCAGGGAAGGAGCCGGAGCCCCTGGAGAAGCTGTACCAGGTGGGGCTGCAGCTGGAGACACCAAGGAGGACCTCAAGGATGATAGCCTCTTCCTCGACCTGGACACTGGCTTGCTGAAGATGATTTACTTAAATTCTGGCACCTTCTTCAAAGACATGTTCCACATCCAGTGTGCAGGAGAGTCCAGAGCCAGGGGGATGCTCCCAGATCTGTGCACTGCATAGCCTGGCTGGGCACCAAAAGAACCCCGCTTTGCTGGGGCAGCTGCAACCATTGATTGCCAAGCTGCTTTTTGGCAGGGCTCAGGGGGATGGTCTGGACTGCTAATGAAATGGGAGTTGGCTCCTCGCCCTGCCAACAGCCTCCAGCAGCTGCTGTGACCTGGTCTGGGGGCAGACAGCCCAACAAAAACAAACCCCCATGGGGCAAGCAGAGGTGGCACTCCAAAAGCCACACACCAGCTCGTATGGTTTGCAGGTGAGGAAGGGCTTGGACTACTCCACTCTGCTTGTCCCTGGGGCACAACAGCAGTGTCTCAGGGAGACACTGTGAGATGTTACGGTGTCATGCAGAGCCGCTCTGCAGCCCTCAGCTGTGCTCACTGCTGTGTTCCCACTGCCTTTTCCTCGTCCCTCCACCAGGATGAGCTCTGTGAATGCCCTTGAGCCTCCCCACTTTTCCCAGCCCACACACCCACTTCAGGCTCAGGATGAAGCCCAGCACTGCTCTCCCCTCTGCAGACAGCCCCAGCCCTAGAGCACAGCAGACAGCAGTGCAGGCCAAGTTGGGCCAGCTCCCCTGCACCCCTGGCTTGGCAGTTTGTGGGAACCAAGTCCTGCCTGTGCGCAGCTCTCCCTGTAGGATGGCCCCAGGGCAGAGCCCACCCAGGCTCCTGCTGCATCCCCTGCAGCCTGGGGCAGGGGATGATCCCAGAGATCCCTGCAGCTGCCAAAACTGAGGCTCATGCGGAGCACCCAGAGCTCTGACTTCCAGGCAGCGTTTGGAACGGTTGTGTTATCTCTTGCACCTTGTGGGGAGAACAACCTGTGCTTCCAGGCCAGCACTGCCCCTCTGGGCAGGGACAAGTCTGAAGGGCTTTCCCATTCCAGAGGAGCCAGCATTGAGCCTTGGCAGGGCCTGGCAGAGGTGGAACCAGATCTACCCCCTCCATCAGGGACTTGCTGCCTACCAACTCCCACTGCGCTCCCTTATCCAGGGATTGACGGGTCTGTCTGTGCAAGGAGCTCTTGGATGTCTTTGTATCCATGGACTGGGGACACACACGGAGAGGGAAAGTATCACACACAGTGCTTGCACACTCCTTCCTTTCCATACAAAAACCATCTCTGCACAGTCCCATGTAGAGATCCATGAAAAATCTACAGATGGACAGAGATTGCCCACACACCTCTAACTCTGGCAGCACTTTTCTGATGAGCCCATGGCCTGGGGATTTGTTTCCCAGCTCTGCGTAAAGAGTAGCTGCCCAAGAGCTGAATGGAGCAGCATTTAGAAGCACTTTCAAGATTTCTAGGCAGGAAGGGGAGCTGGTGGCCATTCCTGGAACATACCATATTCATCAGGACGAAAGCTGGTTCTTCAGGAATAAGGAAGAATGGAGACACAAGAGGCGTGCAAAGGGGAGAGCAGCAGAAACACTTTGTGTCTGCTTTGGTGGACACAAGGTCCAAAGGAGCTGCAGTGGCAGAGGGTGACCTGGGCTGGCGGCAGGTAAAAAAATCCTGTTTCATGATATTCTAGAGTGGCATGGGACAAAGCCCCAAGCACCCACAGCCACACTGATGAAGTCTTTGTGATGCTGCACATCCTCTAGGAAAAGCTGCTGTCTCACGCTCTATTGAGATTTACAACTTCTATTGGTAATACTTCAGGTCCAAGTTTCAAACTGCAATATTTTTACCCTCAAGACACAGTCATGCTGGAGGTTACTGGGAGTAGCTAAGAGCAACTGGAAGTGAGTGGAAACACACTGAGGGCAACTGGGATATACTGGGAGAGACTGGGAGTGACTGAAATCATAGAGGAACCATAAAGTTACTGGAATAATACTGGGAGTGACTGGAATCATACTGAATTATTGGGAGCAAGTGGGATCATGCTGGGAGCAAATGGCATCGTACTGAGAGTGACTGGGTTCATACTGGAATCATACTGGGAGGGACTGGAGCCATAGTGTGAGTAACTATACTAGAGGTGACTGGAACCATACTAGGGGTGAATGAGAACCTCTAGGACCATGCTGGGATCACAGTGTTATAATACTGGGAGTGACCAGGATCATACTGAGTGTAACTTGGACCATAGTGGGTAGTGAGCTGGGACCACACTGGGGGTGACTGGGAGCCACAGGGCCCATGCTGGGAGTGACCTAGGTGGAACTGGGGGAACTGGCTCAGCTGGGGCTCAGGGTTGTTCACCCCCAGGTCCGCCCTGGGTCTTGCTGCCAGCCCCAGCCCCACAGAGCCGAGGGACACAGGACAGCCAGGGAACATGGAACAGCCGAAGGACATTCTTCTCCAGCAGTTTCAGCTGTTGTACCCAGGCTGTTGCCCTTGGGGTCCCAGAAAAGGCAAAATGAGAACAACAAATCTTAATAGAACTCCTTTCCCCCACCCCTCCCTCCTTCCCAGGTTTCACTTTATCCCCAATTCCCTTCCTCCTCCCCACCAGTAGTGCAGGGAGAATGGGAGGGTGGTTATGGTCACTACACACTTCATACTGCCTCCCCAAGAGGAAGAGGAATCCTTGCCCTACTCTGGGGTGGGGTCCCTTCCATGGGGTCAGTCCTCCATGGACTTCTCCTGAGCATCTCCCTCCCAGGGGCTTTGCCTCTTCACCACCTGCTCCAGAATGGAGCCCTTTTGATTAATTTTTTTTGAGCAATCATTGGCTTTCACTTTAGCAAATGGACTTATCTCAACTGACAGAGTTTCAGCAAACAGACTCATCCCAACTTGTGAGTTGTTTTCCAGCTAAAATTTAAACAAATACAAATAATGGAGACTCAATACCACATTGTGTGGGGTAACAGCAGCTGGTGGTGGATCTCTGCTAAGAGGGAAGTTTCAGGTGGAATTCAGGAT
>NW_028147758.1:0-50016 GCF_008360975.1 Lichenostomus cassidix
ACCAATTTAAACATTTTGTATAACTTCAGTCAAAGGTTCTGTTTGTCTTCACCCCAGGAAAAGAAATTTCAGGTTTCTCTCCAGGCCATTGCTCTACCAGGTGAGGTGTGATGAACTCAGCAGATCAACAGGCTGGAGGAAGCCAAAGCTAAAGAGCTCTCAGCAGAACATCAGCAGCCAGCAGTGGCTATCTACAAACAGCTACCCCAGAGCACCTCCAGCAGGGCTGAAGACATCTGGGCAGGAAAGGACTGAGAGGAGAATTGGAGAATGAAAAATCTAATGAACATCATTGGTGAGGAGATTCAGATCCAATGGGAACTGAATGCTGGGGGTTTGCTCAGCTCTGCACCAATGAACACTGACCCAATGCATTGCTGTGGATTCTGACTGTATAAAATATCTGAAAAATCTAGTAAAATGCTGTGTGATGGAATGATTCTCTGTGCACAGCCGGGCTGGGTGTGGATGAGATGATTTCTGTGGTACATCCTGGCCAGAGCAACATCCTGGCAGAGAATAAAGTAATGCCTTGACTCTCTGACATTAAACATGTTGTTGGAGGGTTTTTGTTTTTGTTTTTCCTGCAGTTTCAGTGACACTGGCAGTGCTGTCCCTTTGTCCCCAGCTCAGTTTCTGTCCCCTCTGCTCCTTCCCTGTGAAGCTGGAGCTGAGCAGAGCTGGAGGAGCTGCAGGAAACACTCCCCCTGCACCTCCAGGGCTGCTGAGCACCTCTGCCATGGCTTGTCCAAGGATTTTCCAGTCCCCAGGCATCCATTTGGCTGTCACTTTCACTTGTTTTTTTTTTAAGAATAAAAAGGAATTGCCAAGGACAGGAGGGGCTTTGCTGTCCCTGGGCTGGCAGAGTTACCATGCTTTGGCTTTTCCACTTTTCCACAGCAAAGCTGCAGGAGATCCCAGCTTGAACTGGAAATATTCCTTTCCTTTCCTTTCCTTTCCTTTCCTTTCCTTTCCTTTCCTTTCCTTTCCTTTCCTTTCCTTTCCTTTCCTTTCCTTTCCTTTCCTTTCCTTTCCTTTCCTTTCCTTTCCTTTCCTTTCCTTTCCTTTCCTTTCCTTTCCTTCTTTCCTTTCCTTTCCTTTCCTTTCCTTTCCTTTCCTTTCCTTTCCTTTCCTTTCCTTTCCTTTCCTTTCCTTTCCTTTCCTTTCCTTTCCTCTTTCCTTTCCTTTCCTTTCCTCTTCCCTGAAACTTCCCTTCCCAGGATTTGTTTCCCTCAGGGAATTCTATTTCCAGGAGAACAAGTGTTCCTCCTGATCCAGGGGGCAAAGGGAATTTCCTGGGCAGTGGAAGGATGGAATACTGAGTGCCAGGGAAAATCCCTGCCCATGGCAGAGAGGTGGAATGGATCTGTATTTAGGGAATGGTTTGGGTTGGAAAGGATCTTAAAAATCACCTAATCCCAACCTCCACCTCCAAAAAGCTGAGTTTAAGGAAATCTCCTTCTCCTGGGATGTTGTTCACATTTTCCTCTTTTGACCGAAGATTCCCAAAGCAGGGAGGAACTGAAGGGATGAGCAAATCCTGGTGGATTTCCAGGAGAAGGTGCAGGAAGCAGGACATGAGGGAGCCTGGGAATGCTGAAGTGCTGCTGAAATCCCTTTTGTTCTCTAATGACAGAGGACTCTGCCAGTCCTGGCTCTGCTGCGAGCCTCGCTCGCTAATTAAAAATCAATTAGTGTGTTTGGCAATCTCCTAATTAACTTCCTAAAGCGAGCATGTCAGATTCATACCCAAACATGCCTCCAAACTGAGTGTGTTCCCAACAAGGCAAATTATGGGATGCCTTTATTGCTCGTGGAAGTTGGAATTAAGGACAATGTGTGATGTTTTTGTTAATTTTGACCTTCCCTAATTCACTGGGCTCCATCCCTTGTCCCAGGTCCCTCTCCAGCCCTGCTGGAGTTCCCATTATATGGGATATTTATCCATTCTGGTGCTGGTAAATTGTAATTCCAAGAACTGTCCAAACAGGGATTTCTTTCCACCAGTAATTATGGGACTCAAAATCAGGTGCAAAATCTTTCAATCAAATAGAGATTTCTGCTTGATGCCACTTTATCCACATTATCTCCTCCTACAAGTCATGATTCCATTCAGATCCTGGTGTCTTATAGGATATTTAACATTATAATTGAAACTGAGAAGAATCCCAAATATTTAATATTTCTCCTGTATTCCTGACATCCCACAGCACTCCCAGCTTTGGGAGCTGACAGCAGCCACTGAAAATTTTTTTTTTTCTCCTTCCCATCCTGCTCCCAGAAATTCCCTTTCTGTGTTTGGGGTTTGGTATTATTTATTATTTATTAATTATTATTTATTGGTATTTATTTGGTTTTATTTATTTATAATTTATTGATGTATTAATTTATTAATTTATTAATTTATTGATTTATTAATTTATTAGTTCCTGATACAAAAGACACAAAAACCTTCCAAGGGCTGGAGCTCTCTGATTTGCCTTCCAGTTTTGCCACCAGAGAAAATTCACCAACATCTGGGTAAAATTTTCCTGGTTTTCTTTGGGGTTATTTTCCAACCAACTGGAGCTGTGGAATTGGGCCAGAAATTTGGAATTTGGAAGTTTTCTCCAAGAAGTGAACAATTCTCCCAGTTTGCAGTTGTAAGGTTTGGAGAGCACAGTTTTGAAACCATAAATCACCCCTAAAATCATTCCTTGATTTTGAAAATGTGACCACAGCAGGATCTTCCCTTTGGAAATATTGCTCCTGGGGGAAATTTCTTCAAAGATTCGGTGCCAAATCCTGGTGTCTCCAGTAATTTTGGGAGTCTTTGAGCACCTTGGTGGCACCTGATGGGGCAAAGTCCTGAAATAAAGTGTCCCCAGTGCTTCCCTGGGCTTCAGCTCAAGGAATTGTGGAATGGTTTGGGTTGGAAAAGCACCTTAAATCCCATCCAGTTCCACACCTTCCACTTTCCCAGGCTGCTCCAAGCCCTGGAATTTGTTTTTTCCTGGAAAAAAAGACCTTTTCCATAAATCCCAGAGCATATCCTGTGGCTTGTGTGAAATTTATAATCCAGTAGAGATCTCCTGTGCTGGGAATGGAATGAAAAGGCTGTTGAGCCTTCCAGGAAGGGGTGTCAGAGGTAACATTAAAATTCTGGATTTTGGAGAGGAAAGAGGAGATTTCCAGCTTGCAGGTCCTGAACCCCATGACAGACTGGTTGGGGTGAGGAAGGCAGGAGGTAAATTCCAAGCCTGACCATGGAACACAGAGGTCACAAGCTGGAGGAAGATTCTGGAAGAATAAAGAGTGGAGAAAATGAGAAAAAACACCACCAACAACCCTTAAAAACCAAGGGAATAAAACAGCCACGACCTGCAATAAGGCCAAGTCCAATAAAGGCAGACCTGGGAGGGAAGATCCTTTGGGAAATGAGCCCAAATGAAAAAAAGGAGTTCAGGGAAGTTGGCAGTTCCTAAAAAATGCTGTCAGGAGCACAGGAAAAATCCATCCCAGTGCAGGGAGGGGCAGTGAGACACCCCAGGGCTGAATCCAGGGATCTGCATTGACTCAGGGCTGAAGGAATTGCACCGGGAGCAGAAACTGGATGGGCTGGATGAGAAACAGTCTGGGAGATGCTGCAGGGATGGGGAAAAGCAGGAAGGGAAAAGCAGGAAGGGAAAAGCAGGAAGGGAAAAGCAGGAAGGATCAAGGAGAAAGACATTCAGTGCAAGAGGAGATCCAGGAAAATTCTGGGAAAATCCAGAGGCGATTCCCAGCTGATCCTTCTGGATTGGCTCCAGTGCCAAGTGCTTCTCCTCCTGCTGGGAAGAGGGAAAAGGTTTTAATGGATTATCTCCAGAAGGGAAATGTTGTAGGATCAGGGTGGTTTGATGGAATCACAGAATCCTTGAGGCTGGAAAAGCCCTCTGAGGTCATTGAGTCACCCAGCACTGCCCAGGCCACCGCTGCCCCCTGTCCCCAAGTGCCACATCCTCAGGGCTTTAACTCCCTCCAGGGGTGGGGAATCCACCTCTGGCTGTTCCTGGCATTCCAGGAAGGTGTGGAGCAAACAAGGGCTGAGTTCTCCATCTGACCTTGCTCTTCCCATCCTCGGGGTCTGTGAGCAATCCCGGGATTCCACTGTGGGATGGTTTGAAGAGATTTCCCCCACTTGGATTGTCGCTGTTGAGCCGCTAGCAGAGTGAGCAGACCCAGGTTCAAAGTGGCATCCAGAAGAAGATTTTATTATTTAATTCCATCTTATATAGACTTTTCAGAGGTCACCCAGATTGGTCAGTCAGAAACCTCCCCTAGGCCTGACTGGCCAGGCCTGAACTGTCCACATCTGAGAAACTGTTTTTAATAACATCCAAACTTTATCTTTATTTATAAAACACAGGAAGAAGAGAGAGAATAATTCTCACGAAAAAGTCTGTGCTGGCCACAGTGGATCTCCTGGTTTCCAGCTCCAGGAGCAGCTCAGTCTGGAGCAGAAATTTCATGGAATCAGGGAATATCCTGAGTGGAAAGGCAACCACAGGGATCATCCCAACCCCTGCCCTGCCCAGACACCCCAACAACCCACCCTGTGCACCCCTGGCAGCCTCAGGCTGTGCCCATTCCCTGGGCAGTGCCAGCACCCTCTGGGGAACAACCTTCCCTGATATTTTTTCCCTCCCAGTTCCCTTTATACAATAACAGCACACCTACAGCCCCAGCATTTTCCAACAACACCTCCAAATGCTTTTCCCCTCAGAAATTCGCCCTCTAGCTGCCCAAACAGATCAGCCCTGAAGACAAAACCCCTCTGAACCGAGCAGCTCCTCCCTTTCCTCCGGGAAAACCATCCCGTGTGAACACTCCCGAGTTTATTTGATTTGATTTCATTTCCCGCTGCCGTGGCGGGGAGCCGCGCTTTACCAACGGGAAATTAAATCAGGGGCTGCTGTAAACCTGCCGAGGAGAACAGGCAGCTGCTCTGCTCCTTTATTGCTCTCCTCGTCTGCCTGGTGCTCGGCGAAGGGTGAGATTTATTCATTGCAGCCTCTGTGGCAGCCAGGCTTGTACAATAACCCCTGACAAGCCCCGTGCCAAGAGCCATTAGGAAAAAGAGAACAATAATGGAGACACGAAGTATTTACAGAGCGAGTTGGGTTTAATTTAAAATCCCTTTCTGAGGCTGGATGATAATTCCAGCCCGTTGCCGTGCTGACAGGCCCGGCTTGGCGCCGTGGGATTCACAGGTTGGGATAATTGAAACCTCCCTTGGGAAGCTGTAACAAATCCTGGGGGTTTTCGGGTCATTGAGGCATTCGGGCATCACTGCCAAGAGCCAGGTTTGCCCTAAATCAGTGCCAGGCTGGCAGAGGGGTTGGGATGACAGGGGTTTGGGATGGATCCTGATCCAGGTTTTGTTTCCTCCTCCTCCTTCTCCTTCTCTCTTTCCCCATCCAGAGGTGTTTATATCCATGTGTAAAATATCTGTATTTTCTATATGAGATGGTTTTGCTTCCTTGTGAAGCCTAAAGGAGCTCCAGGAGAGCTGGAGAGGGACTGGGGACAAGGGCTGGAGGGACAGGACACAGGGAATGGCTTCCCTCTGGGAAAGGGGAGATTTAAATGGGATATTGAGCAGGAATGAGGGTAGGGAGGGGCTGGGATGGAATTCCCAGAGAAGCTGTGCTGCCCCTGGATCCCTGGCAGTGTCCAAGGCCAGGCTGGACATTGGGCTTGGAGCAGCCTGGGACAGTGGGAGGTGTCCCTGCCATGGCTGGGGTGGCACTGGGTGGGATTTGAGGTCCCTTTAACCCAAACCATTGTGGGATTTTCTGCTGAAGATGAGCAGTTGTTTCATCCCAAAAGTGGGAAAATTGGCCATTTAATTTTCCCCTCAATTTCCCAAAGCTGTGATTCCCCCTGTCCCGTATCCTTGGAATAAAACACCACTCACTGAGGCAGGAAGAGCAGATTTTCCTCCTGTAAACCCTGGCAGAGCCCTGTGCAGGGACAGGCACTAAAGGGTTAATGCCAGCAGACCTCCCAAAGCTTTTCCCTCCCAACATCCACTCGCTGTCATTTCCCAGCCCGTTTTTGGAGGGAATGGAAGGGAAATCCCAGCGGGGAGTGCAGTTGCAGAGCTCTGACGACTGAGAGCAGCAAATCCATGGCTCAGCATCTCCTCCAGGAGCACCCGGAGAGGACACCATCCCAGGATTCCCATTCCCTACAACTTCAACATCCCACAAATAAACCTCCAGATTTGTTTCCCTGGAATCTCAGCTGTGGCAGAACCGTAAGGAATTGTTAAGGAGGTTGGAAAACCCATTTGTGAGAGCAGCAGGAGGAGGGAATGTGTTTGTAAATCCAGCAGGGGGGGAAGAAAAAGCCTTTAATTAGCAGCCAGCCTAATGAACGGAATCCTTCTGGAAACAAAATCCATCCCGAGGCTTCCGAGTGGGAATGTTGTGTTTATGGGATCTCCTTGAAAGGTTTGAGAGTCCTTTTGGGGGGAATTGTAGCTCTCATCTCCAAAGGGAAGCTCCTGGCCTTTCAACAGGATTTGTGGCGTATTTAGCGGATTTTGTCCCATTTCCTGCTCAGAGCTCCAAGCTGGAAGCTTGGGAATGCTCAGGGATGGGAATTTATCCTGGCTGGATCTTTGCTCTGACCTAGTTATTGTCATTTTTATGTTTTAATAACCTTTTTTCATGTTTCCCATGAGTTTCCATCGGATCCTTATGGATTAATCCCCCAAATTTTCCCATTTCCTAGGATTTGCCAGCAGCTGACATGGGGAAGGAGAAGGAACACCTGGATGACTCTGCTTAGCCAGGGCTGGAAAATATATTAGGGGTGATTGTTTAGTGATCAACAAATTAATTTGGACATCAGGAATTCCCACTCTTCCATGCAAAATGGAGGATTTATCGAGGTGGTGACACTGGGAAAAAATCAGTGGTTGGGTGTGGAAAAACTCCTGGAAATTCAGGAAGATGCTCCTGACTGGAGCTCCAAAATCTTTATAGGAGTAGAAAATCCATTTGGATTTTTTACTGAATGTTGGTTTTTTATTAAAAAAAAAAAAAAAAAAAAAAGCCAAGAGAAATCTCCAGCTCCTGATGAACTCAGAAATGGAGGGTGGAGGAGAGGATTTTCCAGGAGTTGGTTCAGCCAGAGTTCTCCTGGTGTTTCCTTCTTGAAAACATAAATCTGAAAATTCCAGGCTGGTTTGGGTTGGAGGAGAATCACAAAAGGAGAGGGATGAAGCTTCCAAGGAGAAGGAGCACTGGGGAAATTCCATGAAAATCCTGAATTTTCAGACTCTGGATGCTGAAATCTCCACCTCTGTCCTTCCTGGTGTACTAAAGCTGGAAATGTTTGGGATTGAATTCCTTCCTTGCTGTAATAAAAGGTTGAGGAGGGAGAAAAGCAGCTCCAAAAAAGTGGAAAGAATTTGGGAAGGATGAATAAAATTCCTGCCTGCTTAGGAAGTGCTGAAATGATCAATTATCAGTGCTGGGAACGAGGTGGTGGCAAAGAAAAGTCACTTTGGAGATGTCCTGAGCAAACCTCTCCAGCATGGGATCTTCTCCAAGAAACATTTGAACAAAGCCTTTTTTGATGGGAACCGTTTTAAGGATTGGGATGAAAACACAACAGAGCTCTTCCAGGCAGAAACCCTGCGAGTGGTAAAACAACCCTGAGCCAATTTAGTGGAAATTTCAATTATTTTCCCTTTGTAGATCAGAAAGTCGAGCCAGGGGTTGCTCCAAGGCCTGGAAAAATCCATGGGAGATTTTCCAGAACTCTCCAGAGGGCTGGATCACAGTTTGGCTCTCAGCTGCAAAGCCTTCCAGCTTTGTTCTTTTTCAGCTGTGCCAAAGTCAGATTGAAGTACTGGGAAATGGCACGTGTGAGTTCCAGCTTGGGGCTCGTTTTGATAAGAACTTGATAAGATTTTGGTGCTGATTTGGACGAAATATCCAAACAAAGCTGAAAAAATCAAACACAAACATATTGAGGCAATGCCAGGTAGAGTTTTAGTTCAATTTTTCCCATGGCATTGTTGATCCTGGGAAGTGATTTAGCACAAAAAGCTCCTCTGGAAGCAGGAGTTGCCTCCCCAGCAGTTGTCCAGTGTGGCTGTTTTTCTTAAATTTTGGCAATGAATTGCTGGATTTTTCTCTCCAGAAGAGAGGGATAATTCTGAGTTCTGCCTTTGTCTGCATTGAGGGATAATGGGATCATTTCAGGAGGAATTTTTTCATGGAAAGGGAGGTCAGGCATCAAAAGGGGCTGAAGTGCTCATCCCTGGAGTGTCCAAGGAATTCCTGGCTGTGGCACTCAGTGCTGTGGGCTGGGGACAAGGTGGGGACAGAGCACAGCCTGGACTGGATGGGCTGGGAGGGATTTTCCATCCTCGGGGATTCTGGGATTTTTGTTCTTAATCAAATATTTTTTTTATTTATTCAATGGTTGTATCAGGATGGAGTTTAGAGGTTTTATCCAGTTTAGGGCTTTGTGGTGCTGGGAAATGTGGGAATCCCTAGGGAGTCACTCACTGCCCTAAAGATGTGTGTGAGGAAGGCCCAGGATTTAGGGATTGCTTGGATGAGCAGAGATTTCCCAGGGAATGAAGACACAGGGATGCTTTTGCCAGCTTTATACCAGGAGGTCCAAAACCTCTTTGCTCCTGAGGATTTTATAGAATCCCAGAATCCCTGACTGGTTTGGGTTGGAAAGGACCTTAAATCCCACCCAGTGCCACCCCAGCCATGGCAGGGACACCTCCCACTGTCCCAGGCTGCTCCAACCCCAGTGTCCAACCTGGCCTTGGACACTGCCAGGGATCCAGGGGCAGCACAGCTTCTCTGGGAATTCCATCCCAGCCAGGAATTCCCAATTCCCAATCTCCCATCCATCCCTGCCCTCTTCAGCTTCATTCCCCCTTGTGAAAATGTCAGATTTCTCCTCTAGGCATGGATGTCTTCTCCTGCTCAGCAGTAAAACCATCTCTGTGCCTTTTTTCCCTTTGCTTTCTCCATTTTTAAGTCGCTGATGCCATTAAAAAAACCCGCAGGAGCCACGGGAAAAGCAAATAGGAAAAACCCACAGTGGGAATTCAAGAGCTGTTTGAAAAATCAGGTGAAGTGAACTATTTCAAAGGCTGAATATTTAAGCGCAGATACAACAAACACCAACTATTAATGCAGGGGGAAAAGTCCATTAAAATGACATTAAATGCCTGACATTTTTCCTATACCTGTTTGAAGAAAACTCTCTCCTGACACCATTCCCAGCGGGAACGGCGCTTTCGTCGTTTGATTTCCACCTCAAAGGGATCTCCACATCAAAGGTCAAACTCGTCAATAGTTAAGCAAAGTAATTAATTAGCTCTTAGGATCACTGCTAGAGCGCAATTTTAACATCATTTTTCTTTCATTCCCCTCGTGTCCAGCAGCTCGAGCAACTTTTTGTACAAGTTCTGCGTTCCAGAAATTTAATTGCACTTGTATTGTTGTGTTCGGAGTTAATTATACAGCAAAGCAGGTTTATCTCTTCGATATTAAATCAAGCAAGTGCTCTTGGAACAATCAATTGATATTTAATTACAACAGAGAAGCTGCCCTATTAAATCTAAATTAAATGCTCATTGAAGACTATTAAAGTGTTAGCAGACCATCAAACAGCAAATGCAATCCAATGCAACACAAAGCCTTCTGGGCTTGGGTTTCCAGGGCTGCTTTGGAATCCTGAGCAGGAAAACTCACCTCAGATGACATTTCCTGAAATTTATGGTGAATTCCTAAGGAAAATGTCATTCTCTGAGTTTGTTTTACTTAATGAAAGGGAGCAGTAATTTAGAGGCTTTTTAATGTCTTAGAGAATCACTGTGAGAGTTTGGAAGGGAAGGATTTGGGAGAAGCTCGAAGTGGAGCGTGGAAAAAGCAGGAGATGCCTGAGCAGGGATAATCATGGAATCATGGAATGGTTTGGGTTGGAAAGGACCTTAAATGCCACCCAGTGCCACCCCAGCCATGGCAGGGACACCTCCCACTGTCCCAGGCTGCTCCAAGCCCAATGTCCAGCCTGGCCTTGGACACTGCCAGGGATCCAGGGGCAGCCACAGCTTCTCTGGGAATTCCATCCCAGCCAGCAATTCCCAATTCCCAATCTCCCATCTCTCCCTGCCCTCTGGCAGTGGGAAGCCATTCCCTGTGTCCTGTCCCTCCAGCCCTTGTCCCCAGTCCCTCTGCAGCTCTCCTGGAGCTCCTTCAGGCCCTGGCAGGAGCTCTGAGCTCTCCCTGGATCCTTCCCTTCTCCAGGGGAACATTCCCAGCTCTCCCAGCCTGGTTCCATCCCTGGAGAAGCTCCATGGATTCCTCTGGACTCTCCAGCAGCTCCACATCCTTCCTACTTTGGGATCCCAGCTCAGGAGGCTCAATCCCATTATTCCTTCATCCTTTTTGGGACCACAAGCTCCCCAAGCATCACCACAGCAATGCTGAATGATCCTGCCAGCATCCCAGCTCCTCTGGCTGAGCCCGTTCTCCAACCTACTTCATTCCCAATCTTTTCTCTGGTGCAGGGAATGGGATCTCTTCTCCCACAGTGGGAAAAATTCCTGCTGAGCACTGACAGATCCAAAAGCGACCCGAGGAAATTGGGCTGCAGGATTTATTTTGGTTAATGAGACACCACATTTAGAGCAGAAGAAGTTTCTTTCTTTTTGAAAATTCTAAAGCAAACAGTACTTAAGTGAAATTGCCCAGATGTTTTTTTTGCAGGGCGACGTGGGAGGTATTGAAGTGACAAATGTTTCATCTGGAAAGAGAAACTCCATTAGTCAGGGTGAGCCATTACTGGGATGAGTTACAGGTCATCCATCAGTCAATTCCATAATGGATCATGCATATTCAAGCCCAGGGATGTTAATTCTGCTTTCCCTGTGTCTTGCATGGGAGAGAGGAGTTTTATCTGTTTGTGCAGTTTGACAGACTTTAAGATAGTTAGTTCCCCAAGACTTAGTCCCGTTCACAAGATTCTTTGATGTTTGGCCAATTTGTCTAAAAATACCATTTATTTGACACAGAAAATAACAAACATACAAACGTAGAACAGATTGACACACATAAACACACAATGAATACATAATTGCAACACTATAATAGTTAAAAATGCAATTATGGGGTAAAACCTTGCTTGAACTATAAAAATAGTTAAAAATGCAAGAAATGCTTGCTTGAACTATAATGCAAGTTAAGAGATGCTTGCTTGAGCTAGCTGAAATGCAAGTTAAGAAAGGTACCTATAAGTTAGCCGGAATAATACAATTTAGGAAACTCGATGATCTTACCAAACCCAATTTTTGGAGCTGGGGATACATCAGCATCCTCACCCAATCCCAGGGCAGTAACCACAGGGCTGCGTCCAACCCTGGGGAGAAGACTTTCCTTCACGCTCCAATGTCCATGTAGAAAGCTTCTGCCTTTCTGAGGTTTCGTGAGCTTTTTGTAGGATAAAAGTGTGTATTTGTAGTCACTGAAAATTTTCTCACATTCTCTCTACATCCCACAGGGGAGTGTCTTTTCAGACTTTCAGTCGCCAGCACCAGGTAGCTGTTGAATAGGCTATCAACCTAAGTTGAGCCATCTATTTCCTGGGACTGACCAGAGAGAGAAGGGGGAGGTGGGAGCATCCTGCCACACCATGGACTCCTTTTCCATCCTCATTTCCCTGAGCTCCCAGTCTCAAGCGAGTGGAGATTCCTGTTTGCTGTTTTTTATTGGATCAACCCAGAGTGGATGGAGCTGCAAATCCTATCAGGAATTTCCAGATAGCTCTGGGAAGGTTTTGCCTTTTGGCAAAACTGGGGTTGGGGTCAGGAACTTGCCAAGGGCATGGATAGAGCCCACCCCAGAAATAAGAGATGGGAATTCCAGTTTGAGGTATATTTCCACTCAAAATGCACCTGATTCCAGAATATTCTGTCCATCTGAAGGTGTAACATGGAAATGCTGTGGGAATAGGAAAAGAAAATTAATTCTTTCCAAATTTTCCTCTTCCATCTCCTGCTCTGAGGTCAGGGTGTTGTTTCATCCCTTCAGGCTGTGCCAGGGGAGGGTCAGGTTGGACATCAGGAAGAATTTCTTCCTGGACAGGGTGGTGAGGCATTGGAAAAGCTCATCGAGCAGTCAATTCCATAATGGATCATCCATATTCAAGCCCAGGGATGTTAATTCTGCTTTCCCTGGACTCCTTTTCCATCCTCATTTCCCTGAGCTCCCAGTCTCAAGCGAGTGGAGATTCCTGTTTGCTGGTTTTTGGATCAACCCAGAGTGGATGGAGCTGCAAATCCTCAGGAACATCCGGATAGCTCTGGGAAGGTTTTGCCTTTTGGCAAAACTGGGATTGGGGTCAGGAACTTGCCAAGGGCAGTTTGGGCCTGTTAAGAGCCCATCCCAGAGATAGGAGATGGAAAAGGCCAGGGAATGACTGCTGAGCCCAACCCTGAGACTCTCATGCAAATCTCCATCCTAAACCGAGTCTAAAAGCAGATCTGGGAGTTTATCCAGTTTATTATAAATTCTTACCTGAGGCTGTCATCTCCTGTCTCAAATCCCTGCCCCTCCAGGTGTTTGCAGATCTCCCAGGATAAAATTTCCAATCCTTTGCTATTCTTCTCTTGAAGGGATGGTGATTTCTCCACTCAGGTGTGCAATAACCTCCAAGTTTTCAATGCAAACCAGTAAAATGAACTTCTCCCTCTTTTAACTGTAGTGGAATTTATTTAATGGGAACTTAAATATGTGAATGTGGTAATAAGGAATTGAGTGGGAAAAAAAAACCCCACGTGGGTGAAACAGAAACAGTTTCAGTCTGAGGTTTTTCTTTCAGATCTTCTGAAATGAAAAGGGAAATAATTGACAGCAGCTTCTCTCATGAAGAGCAGGTATTTATGTGTCTGCTCATAATTTATGGGCTGGATAATCAGGCACAGCCATTGAAGGGAAGGGGAAGGAATGAACTCCCACACACTCGGAGAGCTCACACCTTGCTGAACACATTTCCTTCCAAGCCTCGCTGTGTATAAACCTGATTTTTGTATTTGCAGCCACCTGGGGTTTGATGGCTCTGTGTGACATTCCCTGTCCACAGCAGATCCAAATCTCCCCCTCAGACATTGCCACCGACTCAGCACATCAATATTCATCATTACCTTTCGCATTCTGCCTTGCAATTAATTTTCCAGCCCACATGAAAGTGCTTCTGTCTAAACCCATTTAATTGGTTTTCAAGGGAGGCTTTCCCTGAGACATTTCTGCCATTTCCTTCCCGAAATAATTCAGATTCCTTGAATCTACTTTGATAAATCTATTGGAAGAACAATCAGGTTAGATAGCAAGATATCGTTTGGATAAATTCTCCTGCCAAGGCTTTGCTGAGCTGCTTAAGAATGAAAATATCTCAATTATTCCTGGGGGGAAGGAAACTGCCTACAAATCCTGCTTTTTTTTGGAAGAGTCTTGGCTGTGGTGTCACCCGTGGAACAAGAGGGTTCAGTGTTGTCTAAGCCATGGATTTCCCATAAAAACTCCTCCTAGATCCCAATCTGTGCTTGGAAAGAGAGCAGGGAGAAGGGAAGGATTTGGGAGAAGCTCCAAGTGGAGCATGGAAGAGGCAGGAGATGCCTGAGCAGGGATAATCATGGAATCACGGAATGGTTTGGGATGGAAAATAATTCTGGAATTCTCTGATCAGAACTTTGCCACGCCAGGTATGAGCAGCCAAAATCCGACAAAACCCTGAAAATAGGGATGTTTTGGCCTTGAGGTGGCTCAGAAACTTTGGAGAGTGGCAGCAACAGGCAAAAAATCCATAATTTACTCCAAATTTCCTTTATCCTTATTTGTTTCCTTTCCAAGTGTGGTTTATTCCAAGTTACAACCTCTTTGTTGAGTCCAGAGTGAAGCAAATTTGACACCCCAGCAACAGAAAGTTCAAATCCTGTGGCATTCCCCAGGGAGATTGGGGATTTGCTGAATTTTTGGGATCGTTGGGAAAATCTGACCAGGATTTGTTTGCAAATGCAGCAAAGGTTCCCGGAGCTCACTGAGTGGTTGTTGCACAAATCATGGTGGTGGGGCATTCTGCTGAAGTGTTTGTTTTCTCCTAATTGTTCTGCCCTTCTTCAGCTGGGCTTGATGAGCTTCCCATGCTTAATTAAAAGGTCCTCAAGGAAAGGGAAAAGAAAACAGTCAGCAAATTAATCCATAGGACGAGGAAATGCTGAGCATTCCTAGCACCTTAATGCATTTAAAATTCAGTTTTCTTGAAGATATTCCCTGCCAGCTAATTAGAAACCACTTTAGTCTGCTATTAATGCACACTGACTTTTTAGCCCCATCCTGCATCTCCTTGTATTTTAAAAATATTTTAAAATATTTTTTACGAAAACATTTTAAAGTTTTAAAAATAGTTTTTAAAATTGAGTTTAAAAATAATTTAAAAGAAAAATTAATTTTTTATTTCCTTCTGTTTTAAGGCAGGGAGTGATTTCTTTAGGAAGTTTAGAGATGAATCCCCTCTGCTGCATCCTCACATTTTGGGAAAACCTCTGGATGGGAGCAGAGGAATTCTGGCCAAGGCTGCTGCTGCTCACTGGACATCCCACTGGACATCCCAGTGTTCTTTCTGGGATTGGGAAAGAGCCTGGAGAAAAAAAAATTGTGTTTATTTGTTCTCTCTGGGAATGGGAATGAGCCTGGAGGGCAAATATTTTGTTTATTTGTTATTAAAACTGAAGCATTGCTCATTTTTAAATTGGAATCTGAAATCACCATCATGTCTTCAGGATTGGAGGGACAGAGATAGATGGGATACTGGGGAGGAATTGCTCCTTACAATAAAAAGAGGCATTTGGGGTTTTTTTTTTTCCTTTTTTCCCTGTTTTGCTGACTTTAACAGTCCTGAGACTCGGAGAGCTCTGGATTTTACTAGAATTTCAAGCTGCACTTTCAATTAAACAAATTAACACTGAAGTGAACAGTGATTTGAAGCCTCCAAACCTGACATCAAACCTTCATGGGTTGGTGCTTCTGTCCTGGATTAACTCAGGGATTTTGGTTTGACACAGGGATTTTGGTTTGGCCATTCTGCCCAGGTGAGTGCAAATTAAACTGATTTATTCCCCCCTGTTAATCAGCAGATAATTTTACCTGCTCTTCGGCAGAAAAGGGATTCCTGAGGGAAGAAATTCCACATTTTCATGGAGGAAAAAAATCCCCAAACAAACAAAATAGTCATGGACATCCTGGGTTGGACCTTTTCTCTGTGCTTTGCTCAGACATTGAGTGGTTTGGGGGTGAAAAGTGTTTTATTTTCTCTCTGGAAGGTCTTGTAGCCACTAAAGGTGCAAGAAATCCCCATAAATGAGCGGTTAGGGAATCAAAAAGCTGCCTGAAGGGAAGATCCAGGGAAGAAATGACTCCTGGCAGGAGTTGGAATTTGCAGAGGAGCATTGAGCTGAGCTCATCCCTCTGCATGGAGTAAAGTGCTGAGTCCTGTTTAAATCAGCAATGCTGCCAGAGCCAGGCCTGGGCTCTGCAAATGCACATCCCAGGAGCTCAGAGCTCTCTCAACCAGCCCAGCATCTCTTCCCAGGTGTTAAAAATGCAGATTTCAGTTCTGTGTTGCCTACAGAGGACGAAAGGGGAGAAATGGGAAGAAGGCAGCGAGGAAAGCTGCAGGCTGAACCTCCACAGGGCCCAGGGCAGGATTTACATCTCCTCAGGGCTCTTCCCCTCCTCAGCCTCGACATTTGGAATTGGTCAATTCCTGTCAAACGGCATCGACTGGGGAATTTTGAACAGCAAACCTGGCCAAGCAGCCGAGCTGCCTTTTGAAGGGGGAGGCATCGTCAGAAAGGTTAATTGTTGTTCTGAGGCTCCGCTGGAATCGATAGGGTTTGGAGCTCCGAGGATTTCGGGGAGGAGCAGAGGATGGTTGCAGCTCTCCCAGCTGGAGGTTTGCTGCTCAGGAAAACAAAGCAGGAGCTGCCCAGGGATTGGGGATGGAGGAAAGGTGGATCAAGCTCCTTGACAGGCACGGAGAACAAAGGGAATGTTCATTTTGCAGGAGGCAGAGGAGGTGAGAGGAGGCTCTGCTTACACGTGTAACACCCAGAGCTGCTGGAATGCTGGAGGTGACAGGGACAATCCCTGGGAAACAAGGGGCAGATTGAGGGATTTAAACTCTTCCTGCTGAGGGATGGGGAGGGCTGGGCAGGTCACCCACTGAGGAGCCTGGAGGGGAACAGCAGCAGAGCTCACTCAGCACACAATCAGGGAATTGTTTGGCTTGGAAAAGCTCTCTGGATCATCAAATCCAACCATTCCCAGCACTGCCAAGGCCACCACTGCCTCATGTCCCCAAGTGCCACATCCACAGGGCTTTGGAATCCCATCAGGGATGAGGAATCCACCACTGCCCTGGCTGGACAGCCCTTTCCAGGAGGGAATTCTTCCTAATATCCATTTGAAATTCCTCCTGGCTCAGCCTGAGGCTGTTCCCTCTCCTGCTGTCCCTGTTCCCTGGAGCACAGCCTGACCCCCCGGCTGTCCCCTCCTGGCAGCAGCTGTGCAGAGCCACAAGGTCCCCCTGAGCTCCTTTGCTCCAGGCTCAGCTCTTTTCCAGCTCCCTCTGCCCCTCCTGGGGCTCCAGACCCTTCCCAGCTCCATTCCCTTCCCTGCTCCAACCCCTCAAGGTACTTCTTGCCATGGAATCCAAAGAACCATGAAACACCTGAGCCTTTTCTTCATCCTTTGCCACATCCAACCATGTGGAGTTTCTCCTCAGCTCTCCTTCTGTTGCTGAGGTATTTTCAGGAACATTTTTAAATCCTTCCTGGCAGTATCCAGATTCAATTCCAGCTGGGCTTTGCCCTCCTGGTTTTCCCACTGCGTCCCCTCCTGACATCCTTGTCCTGCTCAGTTCTCTGCCCCTCCTTGCAGAGGTTAAAATCTCCCTGGTTTGGGTATTTTCTGCTGCTTGCACAGCCCCTGGCCTTGGTGTCCATCAGAATTCCATCTGGCTCTGGATGGAAACAGGACACAATTTCCTGGAGGTCGAAGGAGCACTGGCTGCAGGGTGGAAGTGACTCCAAAACATGTTTTATGGAGAAACTCAGGGAGGGGAAAAACAATTTTTTTCCCCTCTCCTTTGCACATGAAAGAAATGGAGTCTCAAAGAGATCCCAGGACAAGCATTCCCTGATTTTGGGGGCTGTTTTTGGGGTCTCCTGGCTCTGGTTTAACTCCCATGCTCCAAGCTCAGCTCCAGCTATCCTTTCCCCTCCCTGAGTGCCAATTCCAGCAGCAGAAAGGTGCTTAAAGCTTTGGGAATTCACTGATTCCAGTGCCAAACCACGACAGGAGTTGTGTTCAGAATGTGAGTGTGTGGCTCTGGAAAGACGAAAATTGATTAATTAAAAATTAATTATAAAATGAATGCCAGCAGAGCAGCAAGATGAGCCCAAAGCATCCTTATGGGGATGTTTTTCTGTCACCCTCCCACCACAGAGCCAGCATTCCAGCATCCTGATCCCAAAGATTTTCATGCAAGGAATTTCTCCCTGAGCATCACTTTACCCAGGAATCCAACTTTTCCCCTCATTCTTCTTCCCACAGGGATCTTACTCAGCTGGAATGACACAAAAGCTCCATTTGCCTGAGTTAATCTAAATAATCAGAATTATTTAACACCATTTTTTTTGCTCAGGACTGAGCACATCCAGTGAATTTTTGTACCCAGCTGTCTCCCAAGGACACCTGATGGAAGCTCCTGAGCACCACACTGAATTCCAATCATTGCTAATTCCCACTGAAACCTCAAATTGGAGTTTTAACTAGATATTGCTGATTAGAACCAGCTCCAGTGTACCTGGCTTTATCCCTTTTTTCCTTGGGATTTAACAGTAATTTGTACTTTAACAGCCCAATCCTCTCCTGTTTTACAGCTCTAGTAGGAACTCCTCCCAGATTTTATCCATAAGGAAAATTCCATAGAATTGTCACCGTTCAGGCATTCCTCTGGATTTCCCTCCTTGCCCAGGATCTCCATCTTCCTCAGGAATGCTCTGGGTGAAGATGGAGCTTTCTGAGAAATCCCAGTTGTTGTGAATGGGCTGATCGTGGAATGATGGAATCAGGAAATCGTGGAATGATGGAATCAGGGAATCATGGAATGATTTGGGTTGGGAGGGATTTTAAGGATCATTTAAGAACAGATGGGTTGCATAAATCTGGCGAAAACGAGGGCAGGAGGGATCTGTGTGTGGAGCGCAGCAGGGGATCAGAGCAGGGATGGAGTGATGAGGAACTTGCTGGAGCTTGGAAAGTTTCCATTTCCCTGCGTTTTCTGAGTGGAAGGAATGGCTGAGATCGAGAACAATCCAGCAGTGGCTGGGATTGGCTGCAAATGTCCCACCGGGAAATGTCCCACCGGGAAATGTCCCACCGGGAAATGTCCCACCGGGGAATGTCCCACCGGGAAATGTCCCACCAGGTGTCTTCAGCACCAAGAACAGCTCCATGCTGGAGAGTTTGCTGCTCTGTGCTGCTTCCAGCCTCTCCCAGTCACAGGGAATTCCAGACTGGTTTCACTTGGAAATGATCCTAAATGCCACCCAGTTCCACCCCAGCCATGGCAGGGACACCTTCCACTGTCCCAGGCTGCTCCAACCCCAATGTCCAGCCTGGCCTTGGACACTGCCAGGGATCCAGGGGCACCACAGCTTCTCTGGGAATTCCATCCCAGCCCGGAATTCCCAATTCCCAATCTCCCATCCATCCCTGCCCTCTGGCAGTGGGAAGCCATTCCCTGTGTCCTGTCCCTCCCTATCCCTTTCCTTCCCTCTGCCCATGGCAATCCTCCTGCTCCAGGGTCACCCCTGAACTGTCCCAGGGCAGCTCTGCTGGGCACTATTGACCCTCAGTCACCTCTGCAGCTCCCAACCTGCCCAGGGAAACAAGGAATTCACTCCAGGAGCTCTTTCACACAGAAATAAATTGGAAGACGTGGAAAATAAAGCTCAGCTTTTCAAAGGTCAAGCCTTGAGAGGTTGTTGATTTTTGGACAAGCCACCAGGAGCTCCTGCTCAGGCAGGAGGATCCTCAGCACTTCCAGAACCAAACTGAATAAAGTTCACTCCCTTTTCTAAAGAGCAAGGGGAGGCAGGAGTTTGCTGAAGCCTCGTGCTCTTTGTACTTCATTATTGCCTTCCTGACAGCAGAGGGAAGAGGTTGGGAATGTCAATAGGGATTTTCTGCCATTCAATCACTTTCCTGCCGTTTGGGTTTCACCAAATCACAGCAAACCTTCATTTTCTGCTCCCCTCCCTGCTGAAGGCAAAGGGCGGGTGTGGCCTGACCTGGGAAAGGGAGTTTTAGAAAGAAAATCAGGATTATTTTGCACACAGTCAAGTGTTCAGATGATGGATAAAGCAGGTGGAGTCACCCTTTGGAATTGCTGGGGTTGGAAAAGCTCTCCAAGCTCACCAAGGCCACCACTGCCCCATGTCCCCAAGTGCCACATCCTCCAGGAATGGGGACTCCAGCAGCTGTGCCAGGGCTGGGGAATCCTTTCCATGAGGAATATTCCCAATATCCAACCTGAACCTCCCTGGGGGCAACTTGGGGCCATTTCCTCTCATGATTTAGTCTATTTTCATAGAGGAGATCAATAGATTTGGGTAACTAAAAAAGTATTTAAATGAGTTACTCCTCATGGCAATTAAGGTGTCAGCATTGATTACAACAAAAATTTAATTACACTAAAAATAGTCCTAAAACTGCTGTTCCTAAACACTTCCAAGCAGGATGTGAATTTATTGGGTTAAAACCACTGCAGTGCTCAAGACTGGAGAAAGAAAAACTAAGAATCAGCAAAGCTGGTTAAATTTTCTGCTAAAATCTGGGAGATAAAATAAAGTTTCATGTGAAATCCCAGCTTTGGAGCTGATTTGGGAGGAGGTTATGAAATCCCACAGGAATTACAGCTGGGTTGGACACTCTGGGCTCCCTGCACCACCAGGAAAAGGCATTTCAGGGAAGGTGTGAACAACACCTGGGTGTTCCAGGGGGCAAAATGGTCCAAGGCAAGAGAAATGGGAAAAATAAAGAGAATTTTGGCACCAGACTGTGGCACATCCAGCCTTGGGGTATTGCTGGGATAAGATAGAGGAAAATCTGGATTTTCCTTTGGATTTTCAGTTCCAAAACATCCCCAGAATAAGAACAGCTATCTCCACACCTCCTCTGTCCTGCTGCTTGTAGGTACAACAGGCTGAGGGGATCTGGGATCATTTCCCAAGCAGTAAATGTGGAATTTCATGAAATCTCTTGACTACAAAGCCATCAAAATTGAGATTTCCACACCATTTTGCAATCCAAGTTTTCCAAGAGAACTTCCCAACATCTCCTGCTGATGGTTAGAAATTCCCCAAGGAACAACATGGTGGGAAAATCAATAAAACCATTGGGCTAGCAAATAAAAACTGGGAAAGGCTGGAAAAAACTCAGCACAGCCCACAGGAACACCAAGGGAAACCCAGGGAAAGTGGGCTGGGAGTTCTCAGGTGTGAGCAAAACGCCAATTCCAACGAAAATGTGGAAACACAGAAATATTCAGAGCACACCAAGCTGGTGCAAGTTGCTCCTCGCCGATGTTTTCTCTTGTCACTGTTTAATACCAGATTGAACTCCAATATTACAGGATTGTTAGCGGTGAAAAGGGATCGTTTTGGAGGCTCCTTCCCATCAGGCAGGGATGTAATTATTCCTTATCTTCCAAGACAGCCAAGCCCAGTAAATACAATTACCCAAATTTATGTTCACTGGAGTGTGAAAAAAAAGAAGTCGTAGAATGAATATTGTATTTATCCCTTTCCTTGTCGCGGTTATTAAAATGCACCAGTGAGTTCCTGACTCTTGCTTTTGAAGGCAGCTCTTGGCTGGAATTAATTTGGGCTTTGATTTCCTGCTTGTTTACAAAGCTTTTCCCACCTCTTCGACTTCCAGAGGCTCCCAGCCATGAAAAAAGCTTCCTTTTTGCCTTGATAACAACCTTGCTCCAGTTGTTCAGGAATTGTTTGCTGCTGAGGTGGGAAAAGCTGCATTTTGCCTGGAGTTGGTGTTGATTCTGTTCATTCCACGCCCAAAATAAACAGTGTGGACAGCTGGATGGAATTGGGTGATTATTTTGGTTCCTTCCAGCCCAAATCTGGGATTGCTCACCCAGCAGATCTATTCCTAGAGGAGAATCCAAAGGAGGTGGATTCTGCTGGAGCAGGAGGAGAACAGGAATGAGGTTCCTCCACCCTGGAGGAGTTGAGTCCAGAGGAGCCTCAGTCATCTCCAACCTCAGCCAAACCTGAGCCAAGAGCTCCAAGGAAGGAGCTGGAGCTGCTGGAGGAAATCCAAAGGATGATCCATGGGAAGGAGCAGCTCTGCTGGGAGGAAAGGCTGGGAAAACTGGGATTGTCCAGGCTGCAAGAGAAACCAGGGTGACCTCATTGTGGCCTCTCAGTGCTTAAAGGAGCTCCAGGAGAGCTGGAGAGGGACTGGGGACAAGGGCTGGAGGGACAGGACACAGGGAATGGCTTCCCACTGCCAGAGGGCAGGGAGAGATGGGAGATTGGGAATTGGGAATTGCTGGCTGGGATGGAATTCCCAGAGAAGCTGTGGTGCCCCTGGATCCCTGGCAGTGTCCAAGGCCAGGTTGGACATTGGGCTTGGAGCAGCCTGGGACAGTGGGAGGTGTCCCTGCCATGGCTGGGGTGGCACTGGAAGGTTTTTAATTTCCCTTCCATCCCAAACCATCTTGGGATATAAGAAGGGTTGGGAAAAGGGTTGGGGAATTCCTTCCTAATATCCCAACTAAATTTCCCCTCCTGTCATATTTACAGCCCTCAGTCTCCATTCCATCCCTACATCCATGTGAAAACACCCAAATAATCTGCAAAAAAACCCAATTAATTGAACTTATTACTGACATGCAACTCCCTCCAGCAATCTGGAGATGACCAAACCCTCCAGGAAGAAACACACGAAATTCCAGGGGATTTTTTTGGTCCCATGATCCCACTGAGAGCAACAATTCCTCTCCCAGTTCCCTCCTGAACCTGCCGAGGCTTTGTTGAGCTCATGCAGAGCAGAGCTGGGGAGGTGAAAGTCATCTCCAGCAATAAAGCCCAGGTAAATATTGCTTTTAAAGGAGTCATTTACAAGGGAGACATCACCCAGGCAAACCTCAAATAAATCCAAGCACCTCATTGCGAGAACAGGCTGCGAGGGGGAGAATAAGTAAATAAAAATCTAAAATTCAGAGCAGTCCTTCCATTTATCCACATCTAGCCTGAGCACAGCTATTCTCCTCAAGTTTAGGTTCCAGGAGGTTTTAACAGCAGAATTGCTCTTCAAACATCCCCATTTCCTGCATAAATGGCTTTTCGTGCTGCAAGAGTTGATTTTTCCTTAAATAATTCTTAAAGAGAGCCTTTAAACTTAAGCAAACCTTAAAGGCCATGCAGTCTCTTCATTGCAGGAGTCCTCAGAGAGCTCTTTCTCATCTCAGAGGCTCGTGAAGTGCTAATTCCAGCATTGTGAGATAAGCAATTAATTCCCCGATTATTAAAAAATATTTGGTATGCAACTGGGCTCTGATTTGAATAAGCAATTATCTTAAAGCCCTTTGATTCCAAATTAACACAAAAAAGGCATCCTGACATGGGGAAATTGTCCCAGAAGTGTTTGTTTGGATGCAAACTGTGGATGTGCAGAAGGGGAATGCAACCATGGGATGGAATTTATTTCAGAGTAAGCAAAGCCTTTATAAAAATTCCCTGTCCAGGTTCCCAATGGAAATGTTTCATTCATTTCCTCAAAGGTTCTGGAAAAACTGGAAGAACTCTGGATGAAATCATCTGCTGGAGCAGGACTCCAGCACCTCAGGAAGAAATTCCCATTGGATTTTTGAATGAAAGCCATAAATCAACAAATCCACCTGGGAGAGAACGTGGGTGAGAAACTCCCCAGGTGAGCAGGAACAGGGACATGTTGAAAGGCTGGAAAACAGGATCCCAGGCTGGTTTGGGTCATTTATAGGGAATAAAATGGGAATTTGGGAGTGAATGAGCAAATCCAGGTACCATGGAGCCATGGCTGCTGTCCCAGCACCTCCCAGCAAATCCACCCTGAGCTCCCTTGGGATTCCCTAATCCCTCCTGGCTGATGGGAGTTAAACCTCTCTAAACAACAGAGCAGTGAAGGTTCATGTTTTTATTGAGTTGTCCTCATCCCACTGCGCTTGGTTTGCTCCTCACTCCTGGGAGTTGCTGGGAAAGCCCAGGAAGCACCTCAGGGATTCCCAACAGATTCCAGGTGATGGAGAAACACAAACAGCAGTGAGGGATGGGTGTTGATCAGAGTCCTGGCAGGGGTGGAAGGGTTTAAATCACTTTAAATCCCACCCAGTGCCACCCCAGCCATGGCAGGGACACCTCCCACTGTCCCAGGCTGCTCCAACCCCAATGTCCAACCTGGCCTTGGACACTGCCAGGGATCCAGGGGCAGCCACAGCTTCTCTGGGAATTCCATCCCAGCCAGCAATTCCCAATCTCCCAATATCCCATCTAAATTTCCCCTCTTTTCCAGTTTGAAGCCATTCCCTGTCTCCTGTCCCTCCATCCCTTGTCCCAAATCTCTCTCCATCTTTCCTGCAGCTCCTTCAGGCCCTGCAAGGCCACAATCAGGTCACACCAAAGCTTCTCCTCTCCAGGCTGAACAATCCCAATTTTCCCAGCCTGTCCTCCCAGCAGAGCTGCTCCATCCTTTGGATCATCATTTCCACCCCCTGGATCATCTCCCTGCTCTGTAGCAGCAAATTCCTCTGACCACACACAAGATCCCTCTGGTTTTACCTTCTGGTTTTGCCTCTTCCACCTCTTTTTCTCTCACCAATCCAAATGGACACTGAAATGTTCTAATCCCAGCCAAGGCCTCAAGATAAAACCTCAGGCGTTGCAAGGGTTTGGAGTGAGAAAAAAAAATTAAAGGACTGGTTTCAAACTGTGCCTTTTATAACAATTACAATTAAGGGAAAAAACAAAGTCGTTTTACAGCTTCCTCCTCAGACCAGACGATGCTTGTCGACCTGCTGCAAATGATTTTTCAATTCCACAAAGCCCCAGTGATAAACAAAGCCCTGGAGCACGACCTGCACACCCAGCTGCTCCCACTGCCCATTTCCCTCTGCAATTAACGCTTTTAATCCACCCAAACAAAACTTGATGAGAATCGAGTTCTCTCAATTTGACTTGCCACTCGTACATTTCTTTTCTTTTCTTTTTTTTTGAAAATCACATCCCATTTGCCTTAAATTGGGGTTGTCAATGCCCAACATCCCAATGAGCTCATTTAGAGAGGCAGAGCTGAGCCTGGGCAGACTTTGACAGGCTCTGGGTCAAGGAAAGAGGAGAGGAGAATCTCAACCATCAGTGGCTCAGTGAATAAATCACAGTTCTGCCTCCTGAATCCTAAGTGGAGATTACAAGCTGCAAAGGCTGAGAAACTATTATTGTTTTCAATCTTTAAACCCCAGGAAAAGGTCAGAGAGGTAATTGCTGCAAGAAAAGATCACAGGTCAGGAGAATTTTTTTTTCTTGAAATAATCAGAAAAAGTGCTGGAAAAAGAGTTTGCAATGGGAGGAATTAAAAGAGGGTATTTAATTATATCTGTAATTCACACAAAATATGATAGAGGTGAAAATTTTGGGTGTGAGACGCACCTGCCAACCTTCCTGGTCTCATTTGACCATGGAGGAGCAGAAAGTGTCCTGTGGTGGGAAATATCAGTGTTGTGGGAGATGCCCAGGCCCAGCTCATTCCCATTTTCCCCAGGATTTTTGGGTGTTGTGGCACACAGCAGGTGTCAGCTGCTCACACAGGGAAACAACACCTGAGGGCAGCAGGAGGAATTTAAACTGAAAACACCTGGGGCTGGCAGGGAAACTCAACTGCCGAGCAGAGTTAACTAACGTGGGCGTGAACAAGATGTTCTTTAAGGTCCCAAACCAATCTGCTTCTGTGAGTCCTGATAAAAGACATTGGAGATATCCCTGGATCCACCGGCAGCCCAAAGGCAGAGGTCACAACACATGGAAATTGGTGAGAAAAAGGGGATTGCTCAGGTTCAGGAGCTGCCTGAAACACAACCTGGGTTTTACGGATCGTTTTCGTTTTTACTTCTCACCAGCTGCAGTTCAGCTCCATGGCAATCTAATCCTGTCCTCAGCAAGGTGGAGAAGGAAAGAAATTAGGATATTATTAAACAAAAATCAGGTGAGCACAACTCCTGCAGGAATTGACAGCACTGAGGCCAAAGCAGACACAGGTTTAATTCCAGAGGATTCCTGCCTTTAATTCCAGGGGAAAAGGGCTAGAATTCCATAACACCATTTAATCTGCCAAAATGAACTTCAACACAATTCCAAGGGATGTTTTTGGGGCAGCTCAGCCTCCCCCCCTTTAAATCCTAATCTTCCTTTGTCTCTGGCAACAGTTGGAAAAGTGGAAATGCTAAAGAAAAAGCAGCAGACAAAACCAGTCTATAAATTGATTAAAATAATTAATTGAAACAAGAGATGCACAAAGCAGAACCCAGCACTCACCACTGCCAGCAGGAGCTGCAGGATAAAGAATCTCCTCATTCCACCCCAGCTCTCCCTTCCCTCATTATATGGGTTCCTTAATTAACCCTGGAAGCACCTGGGTTTAATTACCCAGCAGAGCTTTGCTGCAGTCAGGGCTCATTGCCCCAATCCTGTCCCAGCTGGGAGCCTCTGGAGCATCCCTGGTGTCCTGCTGGACTCATCCCAGTGCTCAGAACCCTCCTGGAATTCGGGATTTACCTGGGATGTTCAGCACATCCCGTGGGAGGAGAAAGAGATCGAAGGATTTGCTTGGACTTGAATAAACACTGAAAAAGGGGGAGTTTGTTCCATGGGGACTCCTGGGCCAGGCTTGCCTTGTAGGGTGACAATCCTGCTCTGTTCCCAGGATTGCCAGCACGAGGCAAGGCCTGGTGGAAGAGAAAAATAAAGGGAAAATCACCCATAAAAATGAATTTAGCAGGTGGGGAAACAAAGGTCTAAGGAAGGTATTCTATACTCAGGATATTTGTCGGGAGGGGAACTGGGAAGCCACTGAGAGAAGGCTGGGAGAGCTGGGAATGTTCACCTGGAGAAGGGAAGGATCCAGGGAGAGCTCAGAGCTCCTGCCAGGGCCTGAAGGAGCTCCAGGAGAGCTGCAGAGGGACTGGGGACAAGGGCTGGAGGGACAGGACACAGGGAATGGCTTCCCAGTGCCAGAGGGCAGGGAGAGATGGGAGATTGGGAATTGGGAATTGCTGGCTGGGATGGAATTCCCAGAGAAGCTGTGCTGCCCCTGGATCCCTGGCAGTGTCCAAGGCCAGGCTGGACATTGGGGTTGGAGCAGCCTGGGACAGTGGGAGGTGTCCCTGCCATGGGATGATCCTTAAAATCCCTTCCAACCCCAACCATTCCATAGTTCTTTCGGGAAAAGTTGGGAAAACTCCACTATCCCATTCCCCATCCCACTCCCAGCCCAGGGATTTGCTGTCCCACCTCACTGCAGGGCCACATCCCTGTTTTTAAGCACAAAATCCCCACTGAGAGGAGCAAAACTCAGCGTTCCTTTGCCACCTCCCAAGCCGCAGCCAAATTCCTGCAGCTCCTCCTGAAATGCCTCCATTTGCATAAATTTGTCCGCAAACAATTAAAGGTAATTAAGACAATTTATCACTCGAAAGGAAAGCATCTTATCAGCAGGTATCAGCCTGGGAAGCAAACAAAGCAGGGAAATCGCTGAGCCCTCATTGCCCTGTTAGACACCAAGTGACAAAATCATTTCTTTGTGAGGCTCTGTCGGGTCCGGATGCTTTGTTGTCAGAGTAATTAACTGCTATTAGCTAATCACCCTCGCTGGGAACTGCTGTGGGACTCTGCTATTGACTCATTTACTCTTTGGCTGCGTTCCAGCATGGAAAAGTGCTAAAAAGTTGTGGGAACAGCCTGGAGTTCTTGTCCTGGAGCAGGAATGGGGAGCTGGGAAGAGCTTTGAGTGCTCAGCTTCTTGGGATGCTCTTTCCCATTGCTTCCGAGGATTTCTGGGATATCCTGGAATGCTCTGTCTCCAAATTATTATATAAATCATACAAATAATGAGTTTGGCAGGGGGAAACAGCCATTTTCACTGCTCCAAGCTCCATCCAGCCTGGCCTGGAACTCCAAATGACCTCCAAATTCCAGTCCACCAGCACTGCCATCGGTGGGAATTGGTGCAGGAATTTGGAGATTTGGGGGTTTGATTCATTATTTTTCTCAAAGAAGATAAAACAACAGGAAAAGTTGAGGTTGCAGAGCTGCATGTCCAGGCCGGTCTCTTGCAGCTGATCACAAATTAACATTTGCAAAATAACAATTAATAATCAGCTGCAGGGAAGGCAGGACTGACCCAGACACCTAAAGAGGGAATTGGCTAATTAAGCATTGCCCTAATGATGGAGGGCCAGGGGGTTGCCATGGCAACTGCACTCCAGGCTCCACCTGGACCAGAATCCCAGGGATTTAGGCTGGAAAAGACCCCCAAGATCATCCAGGCTAACTCTGACTAAGCCAAGCCCAGCATTGTTTAACCTCCAGCATTTCCCTGTTAAAGCAGTTTATCCCCAATTCCTGCTGTGCTTCAAGTTTTTCTCCAGCTCTTGGTTTCCCATGGAGCTGGTTTGAGTTGTCATTGGGAAATGTCCATTTCCAGCCCATTTTCCCATTGAATTCCCAAGCAGATGACATTAAAGGCCCAATTTGATTTGGACAGTCAGCACTTCCATCTACTGAGCACAACACAGCTGTTTGTTCACTTCTCACCAGGGTCACCACCTCCTCTGCTCTCCTCCCAAGGCTGACAGTGATTTAAACCCACCAGCTGGGTCTAATCTGGGGTATAAATCATCCTGAAGGACGTTTTTTCCTGCCTGTCATTCCTCAGGAAGATGCCATCAGAGCTGCTCTCAGAACAACCTGCAATTCCAGGATTTGCTGCCGCCGATTCTGGTGGCTTCAGGATTTAATGAGCTGTGGGCTGGCAGGGGCAGGAGAGCTGCACTCAGTGCAGCTGAGCAAATCCTAATTGCTGTGCCTCGTTCAGGGCTGTGGCACTGGGGTTTGCTCATTAATGAAGGACAGCTGCAGTGTAATCAGCCCTGCTTGTGCACAGACTGGAGGCGTTAAGGCAAATATGGATTCTGCGATGGTGTGGTGAAGATATTTTATTGTAAAAATTCAGGGTTGTTAAACTGTTAGTTTGAGTTTCCACACTTGTGAGAACAACAACTGTGCTAAACCAACACCACAGAGCAGGACAGGAACAGCATCAGGTGTGACCAACCACAGCCCCACTGTGAGCACTGATTGTTCTAATCATTGTTTTACAATTCTGGGACTTGTTTGTCACCTCTGGTTCAGCTGAGTCATTCCCAGAATGCTTTTCCAGTTAGCCAAAGGAACAGCAGTGAGCCAGGATTTTATTAGGGTAACAAGGCATCACTTTGCAAGGCCTTTCTGAGGGAGCTGGGCTGACTGAGCAGCTCTGATTCCCACAGGGATCATCATCCTCTTCCCAGGATTTCAGCCCCAAAGCAGGGACTGCTCTGGGCTCAGCACAGCACAGAATTCCAGAGTCACTGAGGCTGGAAAATCCCTCCCAGCCCATGGAGTCCCAGCTGTGCCCAATGCCCACCCTGTCCCCAGCCCAGAGCTCTGAGTGCCACAGCCAGCAATTCCCTGGAGGACATTCCAAAGCTGGCTCTCCTCTAGAAAAAGCTTCCTGTCACATCCCAGTGAGTCTCTGCCCCATTCCCTGAGGTGTCCATGTCCCTGTGGAGCTGCAGGAATTCCCAGGTGAGATTCCTGGTTTGAGATGTAACTGGGAAATTCCCATTTCCAGCCCCTTTTCCCATCGAATTTCCAAGCAGATGACACTAAAGGCACAATTTGATTTGGACAGACAGATTTGGATCTTCCTTCCCAGGTTCTCCTCAAGCTCTAGGTCCAACTGCAATTCCACCCTCACCTTTCCTCCCTCAGTGGAGCTTTCCACACCCACATCCTCCAGGGGATCAAACCACCAGCAATAGCACCAAGGCAAGTGAAAAGCCCTGATTTCAGTTAATTCTCAGGTCTCTGGGTTTGCCAGCTGTGCTGCAGCCTTGCCAGACAGCCCAAACCTCTCTGTGACACCCAGCAGCCTGACAGGCCTGACTGGCTGGAATTAAATGCCAATGCAAGGGTTTCTGATATGATTTGAATAGCAGCAAGCAAGAGTTCCTTGTCCAAATCCCATTAATAACCACTTGGAAAGTGCAGCCTGCAAAGCCCATGAAGTGCAGACGGAGATATTTTAGGCAAAAGCTAAAACTGTTTGAACTTTGCAGTGTCTGTGAGGCCACTTTAATTGAGCAGCAAACAGAGCATTGCTAATCCAGCCCAGATGAGGAGAGAGAGCAGAGAGAACAGAGTTTGAGAAGAGAAGGAAAATAAATAGCAGAGAGGAGCAGAGAGCCATGGAGCCAGGGGATGGGTGAGAGCAGGGTCACATCAGAGCCGTGGGGACAGTGGGAGGTCACTTTACCTTCCCTGGGATGGAATTCCCAGAGAAGCTGTGGTGCCCCTGGATCCCTGGCAGTGTCCAAGGCCAGGCTGGACATTGGGCTTGGAGCAGCCTGGGATAGCAGAAGATGTCCTCACCATGGCACAGGATGATCCTTAAAGTCCCTTCCACCCCAAACCATCGCATGATTTTATTTTTCTGTGAAATCCAGGAATTAGCAGTGAGATTCTAACCCAAAGGATGAATATGAGTTTTAGTCCACAGCCCGTTTTGCTCTCCTATCATGGAATGAAGGAATTAAAGTGTGCCAGAGGATGGGATTCAGGGAAGGTTCAAGCAGGTATTTCCTACCTGCAGTCCTGTCCTGGCTGTCCCACAGGTCACATTTAGTGACTAAGCCCTGTCACTTCAGCCACACTCAGGGAAAAAATGGATCCAAACAGCTGGAAGGGAGCAGGATTCCCAATGGAAACTCCAGCTGCAAAGACCTGGAGCTGGAGAGGGAGAAGAGATGAAAGCTCCTGTCCCACCCAGTGTTCTCCACCAGGATTTCCCTGCAGTTTGTCAAGGCATGAACAGATATTTCCCAGTTCAAACCAAACCACCAGGGTTTCCCTGTAATTCATCGAGGCAAACAGATATTTCCCAATTCAAACCAAACCAAACCAAACCAAACCACCAGGAATTCCCTGCAGTTTATCGAGGCAAACAGATATTTCCCAATTCATTCCAAACCAAACCACCAGGATTTCCCTGTAATTTATCAAGGCACACACAGATATTTCCCAGTTCAAACCAAACCACCTCAAAGCCTGGATGGGAACCTTGAGGTTCTGCCTGAGAAGTGGGGCAGGAGAATAAAAGGACAACAAAATACAGGAAGTCCTTATGGGAAATTGATAAATACGGAATTGGTGAATACGTTGGTGAATTGGTAAATATGGAAAATCCCCTTTCCAATCCCTGGGTATTGGGAATATTCAAAAGGGCCCCTTGGAGATCAGGCTTTAGTACAACTCCAGAGTGATCATGATTTGTTTCTCATCCCATTCTGCTCCTCTCCATCCCCTCTCCTGGGGCTGAAGATTGAGGCAGTTTGTCCAACGCCCAGAGCACCACACAGCATTCATTTATTCCAAACCTGCTTCCCTTCCCAGATAGACTTTGTTGCTGTCCCTCATTAAATCAGCTCTGTGTATCCAAATGTGGTCCCTGGATTTCTCAGGAATTCTCAGATTCAGAGGCTTCATTTCAATGATCCAACAGAGCCCTGGGGATGGATGTGCAGTGGGATCCTGAATTGTGGTCACTGCCTTTCCCCAGGAAACTGGTTTTCCTTGACAGAGGGAGCTTCTCCATTGCCCAAAAATGGGGGGAAAAGGGAATTTTTCTATTGTGACATCTTTGGGTTGGTTCCATGCTGAGCCAGGGAATATATTCCCATATCCCACCCATCCTGCCCTCTGGAGTGGGGAGCCATCCAGGTCCTGTCCCTCCAGCCCTTGTCCCACCCCAGCTCTCTCTGTCTCCACAGGAAAGGAAGAGATTCCTCTTTTCCTGTCCCTAAATCTGGAATTCCAAACCCCACCCCAAGCACTGCAGTGCCCTCATCCTCCTCTGGAACACAGGAGTTCATCCCAGATGGTCAAGCCAGGAAAACAGAATTTTAAAAACTCATAAAAGAGTTTTTGCTCATGGAACTCCCCAGCTGGAGATGTTGGGCAGCAAAGGATCTGTGAAAATATCCCTCTGAATTTGTCTGTGTCTCTTCCTCTGACTCCCTGTGGGAATGAGGCACTGGGAGGGATGGAGCTGGGATGTGAGGCAAATCCATGGAAGATTTACCAGGAACACCACGGAATCATCCCACAGGGACTGATTTTTGAGCAGCCCTCAGGAATCCAGCAGAATTGTGGTTTTAGAGGAGAATCCCCATGGCTGGAGAGCGCCAGGAGCAATTCCCACATCCCTGGAAGAGCAGGGAGGGATGGAGCTGGCTGGGAGAGCAAAACCCCAAGCTGGATTCATCCCCATCCAACTCGCTCACAGAGAGTGGCAAATTCCCTCTGGCTCATCAAAATTCACTGGAATCTTCCCCCTGCTAATTTGTTGGCAAAACATTGCAAACTCGACAGGAAGCACAGGGCAGAAGTCAAACATTGCAGCCCACGTGGTGCTGGTGAAGATATTAAATTTGCAAGAGAACAGCTTTGCCCAGAACCTTGGAGATTTAAAAGATGGGGAATATTTTGCTCTAACTGGTCTTATTCCTATTTGTACTGCATTTATGAATAATATTAACTCGCACACAATTGGAGCCATATGGCAGCAGGAAAATTAAAAAGTTACAACAAGAAAATTAGCTGTTGATATGGTTTGCCTGTCTGGGAGATTTTCTTGGTGGGTTTTGAGCCATAAATCTGTTTTTTTTAACTTCACATAAAAGCAGATCCAGTGTTTTTTAAGGTGGGAAATGAATTCTTCGTTGTCCTGGGACAAGAATGGTCACTCTGGAGTTCAGCTGGAGAGGGTGATGTGCTGGCAGGATGGGAATTCCTGGGATTGGGGGATCTCCAGGGGGGTTTGGTGCATCCTCCCCTCTCCAGGAGGGGTTGGGTTTGGGGTATCTCCGAGGATGGAGACTCCACAGCTTCCCTGGGCAGCCTGGGCCAGGGTTGGGATGGGAAAATGGGATTTTGTTGTGATATCCTTGCTGTTTCTATGTGCTCATCACCTCATCCTTCCTTCCCTCCACAGGGAATTCCCTCCCTGATATCCACAGGGATGAGACCTCCCTGGTCCTCAGCTCCTGCAGCCTCTCCCAGCAGGAAAGAGTTTATAAAACTTCCCACAGAATCCCAGCGTGGTTTGGGTTGGAAAGGACCTTCTGAAGATCCTCCAGTCCAACCTCCATGAGCAGGAGGCTCTTCCTACAGAAAATATCCCAAAAAGAAGGGATTTAGGAGCAAAGCTGGTGTTTTTAAACCATACATTTCCTAACATTCTCCCATCTCTCAGGCAATGACAACCCCTGGGTATTGTCCTGAGCAGCCTGGGCTTCCCTGGCCTGACTTCTGCAGTGAATTTCTCCCAGGAGGTCCTTGTGGAGGTTGTTATTGAGGTTTTCTCGTCCTTCTGCAGCACAACCAGCCCAGCCCAGCTGAGGTGTGCAGGAATTCTCCAGGGGGAGCTCAGCACAGCTGAGGGAGTTCAGCCTCCCAGGAAGCTTCAAGCTGAAGGTGTTTTGTTGAAGTCCTGGGGAGAGGAGTCACCCTGGCAGTCCTGATGAACCTCAGAATTCCTGCCTGGATTTCCTGCTCCCGACCTTGGCTGGTCCCTGCTGATATTGCCATCCTCTGTGGGACACAAGCTGTCCTCCAAAGGGCACTTTGGGGACAACCCCAGCCCAGGGAAAACCGGGAAAAACTGCTCCACACACTGCATGGAATCCCTGCAGCCCCAGGTGCCCTCAGGGGAGCTGCTCTGTGGATTTGGGGTTTCTCAGGGATGTGGGACCACTCAGACATCATTCCCAGTTTTCCCATTCCAGGGCAGCCCCAATCAGCTAATTGGGGTTTTGGGGACACAGAGGGGATCTGGCAGAACCCACAGAACCCTCCTGGTGAGGGAGAGATGGAACTAAACACCGGGAAGGAAAATCAAGACGTGAAATCACTGGAAATTCTCCTGGATACAAAGTAAATGTCAGGCTGTGTTTGCTGGGAGCTTTGTTAATACAAATAAACCTTCTGAGGCACCCGGGGCTGAGCAGAGGTTGCTCCTCCAGGTGAGGGCAGAGCAGCTGGAATTCCTGGGACCTGCAGCTCTCCACAAGGATACCAAAGGTCAGGTCAGAATGGACACAGGGAAGGTTTGGAAGTTCAGGGTGGGTTTTGCTTTGTGATTTTTGATTCATTGAAAGGAGCAGCAGCAAACCTTTGCCGTGAATGAATCATTCCCCATGTGCCTCCAGGCTGAAATAACCCCAGAAACATGGAGTGTTTTGGGTTAAAGGGATCCTAAATCCATCCCATCCCAGCCCTGCCATGGCAGGGACACCTCCCACTGTCCCAGGCTGCTCCAAACCTTGAACCCCCTTGGATCCAAGGATTTCATGCCCAGCTAATGGAGAGTTTTGAGGGAAATGTGTGAAAATGAAGGAATAAAGAATAGAAATAGAAATCAACAGGAAAACTGCTGGGACTATCAGGCTAGAGGTCATGGACAACAATCAAGAAAAGCAGGGAATCCCAAAGAAAGAGAAAACCAAAGAATGATTTGGCAAAGCGCAGCAGAGAAAATGGGAAGAAGAAACTGGGTAAGGCCATGAATAAATAAAGAATAAAAAAAGACCATGAGAGATGGTCCAGGAGTGAGGAGGGGATGGCAGACGTGGGAAGCACAGCAATCCTGGGATTCCATGGAGGGGGAATGAGGGATGAATTCCCAGGGAAGTCCCCTGGAATCCCAGCAGTTCAGGAGCTGGGAGGACATGGAGGAACACTGCAGGTGTCCCCAGGATGTGCTGGGATAACAGAAATGTCCTTTTTTGCCATTATCCTGGACACCCAGACCATCACAGCTCAAGCTGCTTCTGGATCACATCCCAGAAAACTGCTGAGAGTGGTTTGGGAATTCTGGGAAGTGGGACTGAGCATAAACCTCTCTGAGAGGGGAAACCATGGAAGTGACCCAAGGAAAAGCACCCACCATTCCCACTGGGAGTCCCTGCATGGCACCTCTGCCTTCACCTCACGGCCTGCATGTAATTAGTCCAAGCCAGGCCAAAGCCAATAATTAGCTGAGTGTGTAATTAGCTGGCTCAGTCCATCTGCAGTTCAGGCTCTGGGAGGGATTTTTATTTCCTGAAGGGCTTCTGGGGGTTTTGCAACTACAGAATGAAATTTGTTAACTGTTAATAACTCTGAAATTAGCTCATTTAGTCGGGGTTGGAAATAACTCAGCCATGGCAGCCATAATCAACGAATTATCTGGGAATTTAAAAAGGCAGAGGGAAAAAAAGGGATAGTGAAGCCTTTCTGCAGTGCAGGGCACTGAGTAGGAGGACATTTGTCACTGATGGCCACCAGAGATGTCCCAGGACACCTCAGGGTCACTTCTTCCTGGGGAGGGGCTGGGATGGAATTCCCAGAGAAGCTGTGGCTGCCCCTGGATCCCTGGCAGTGTCCAAGGCCAGGCTGGACATTGGGCTTGGAGCAGCCTGGGATAGTGGGAGGTGTCCCTGCCATGGCACTGGGTGGGATTTAAGGTCCTTTCCAACCCAAACCCTCCCAGAATTCTCTGATTTGCACTCCTGTACTCTCAGAGTGAGTTTTGCTTTGTGTTTGTCTTTTTTTTTTAGGACTTGTTTCAGAGCTCAGCTCCTCTTCCAACCCAAAGCCTGAGTGATGTGAACTCCCTGGGGAACAATGACATGGGGTGATGGCAGAAGCTCAACAGCAACAAACCACAACTCCTGTCTGGAGCAAATCATTCCCATTCATGAGCTCTTGGAATACATTTGCAGCTCCAGGGGATGCCAGAAAGAAAACCCTCTCTGTGCTCTGGCTCTCTTCCCTCTGCAAATATCCTTTCTCCTGCTCTCTCACAGCCACTGTGCTCTGCCTGGGCAGAAATGTTTTATCTTGGAAGTCTTTCCATCATGTCTGTGTCACACCTGAACAACAGGAACACCAAGGGAAGCAATCTGAGCAGGGGGAAGCCTCTCCCAGGGGATTTGAAAGGAATAAAGGGAATGTCACATTCCCTTGGTGAAACGAGGGAAGCACATGGACTGCAGGGCTCTGGGGAAAAGCTGGGAGTGCTGCAAGTCCAGTGGGTTTATCCCCAAAAACATCTCAACCCATGGTTTTGTTATGAGCACCATGTAGTGCCAGGGGAGGTTCCTTTTGGATATTCTGGGGAAAGAAATCATGGGAAGGGTTATAAAACAACTGCAAAATGCAGTGGTGGAGTCCTCATCCCTGGAAGACTGTTAATTAACAGTTAATTAACTAAAGAGCTCACATATAAGGACTATTACGGTTAACCTTGCATTGTCTCTGCCCTTGAGAGTGTGTATGGTCTATCCAGATTTTTTTCCATGGGTTTCATTACATTTGCCAGCCTCTGTATTGATTTTAAAAGAAAATGTTCTGGAAATGTTCAAAGAAATGGAACTGTTCAAATGGAAGTGTTCAAAATGTTCTGGAAATGTTCAAAGGAGGAGTGGATGTGGCACTTGGGGTTAGTGGTGACCATTGGTGGACTCAGTAATCCTACAGGTCTGTTCTAATGATTCCATGGTTTTATTTGACAGAGGTGTGAAGGAAAAGTATAAAAAAAAAAGCCACAAGCCATAGGTGTTCCAGACCAATTCCCAGTCCCTGGAGCTCCCTGAGGCTTCACCACCTCCCCATGGCTGTGATAAATAAGTGTGGCTTTATCTCCAACCGCAGCCAACACAAAGCACCCTGATAAGAGCAAGGGATTTGTTTACTCCTAATGGATTTCTGCCACTGGGAAGAGAAATAAATGACCTGCCAATTTTTAATATATATATACACCTGCGTTATCTCTGGGATGCATCTGAGAAGGCAAAACTGCCTAATAAGAAGTGATAATATTTTATTTTAACCTCCCAACGTCCTCAATGACAAAGAGGTAGCTGTGTATTCACAGCCCATCTCCCAACTCCAGGGGGTTTTAATCCATCCCAGCGTTTGGAAATGAGATTTGAGGCCATTTGTTATCTCGGTGGATCAAAATGAAAATAGACAGGAAATGCAGCAGTGGCCAAACCCCAAAGGTTACAGACTTTGTGAAGTTTTAATAGTGGTGAAGGAGAGGCTGGGAGTCCTTTCCAAGCAGGACCCACTGGGATGCTCACTCCTTACTCAAGCACTCAATTTAAATCCCTCCAAATCAATGCCAGACACCTTGAAAGCGAATTTTGCCAATGATTTGAGAGGAGAGTTACCTGCAGAGCGACTCCAGAGGTGCTGATCTGCTCCCTGGGGATCTGTGAGAACAAACAATGTGCAAATCCATCAGCGCCAAGATTGTCCTGCCAAACTGAGGGAGGAATGGCTGCGTGGAGAGAGCAGAGGGAATTGCAGCTAGAAGCAAGGAAAGGACAGGAAAATGTTGGTATCAAAGACAGAGTGGCAGCAGGACAAGGACAGTGAGTCCAGGGAAGGGAATGGAGCTGGGAAGGGTCAGGAGGAGAGGGAACAGCCTCAGGCTGGCCAGGGGAGGCTCAGGGTGGATATCAGCAGGAATTTCCCATGGAAATGGTGGTCAGGAGCTGCCCAGGGAGGTTTGGAGTTCTTGCCCCTGCAGGTGTCACCTGGACGTGGCACTCTGGGCTGGGGACAAGGTGGGCATCAGGCACAGAGATTTTGGGACAGAAAATGATGAACATTTGCTGATTTTTTTAACTAGAAAAGTCGGGAAAGCTTGGGGAAGGATGTTATCCCATTTTTCCTGTTGTGCTTTACTCCCTCAGCCCAGCTGAGTCAAAAGGATCATTTCAGTGAACTTGAAACGTTTTTAAAAGACCAAATGTGGGCAGGAGGAAGAGCTGGGGCTCTTCTTCTTCATCTCCAATGGGGGAATGGCTGAGGAAGAATCTGTGCTCCCACTTTCCCTGTCTTTCCAGCCTTTCCATGGGACAACCTGACATTTTGGAGCTTCCAACAGCCACACCAACAGATCCTGTTTAAAATTCCAGCTCAGTGGTGGTGAGGAACCCTCGGGGTGGCTGTAAGATTTGAATACAGGAAGCCATCAAGGCGTTTACAACAGGAGCACTCGACCTCCAGCGGCACAGGAATTGTTTTATCTCCTTCGCCAGGGGTTTGCCGCCCCTCATTAAACGGGACAGAGCTTGGAATAACAAAGCCAGATGGAGCACTTGGCGATTCTGTGACCTTTTTGTTCCCTGTCTGGAATGGGGCAATAAATGAAGAGCACTGGAAGACTCCCTGGTGTTTCCCAGCCAGGCTGTGCTGCCGTGGGATGCTCTCTCCTGACCCAAAAACTCCATTTAAATCCATCCAAATTGACGCCAGACACCTTGAAAGCGAATTTTGCCAACGATTTGAGATGAGAATTACCTGCAGGGACTCCCCAGGTGCTGATCTGCTGGGATCTCTGGGATCACAGATGGGACAGAGTGGAACCTCAGGCAGCAAACAGGGACCTTGGAAGTGAAGCTGACAAGGGAAATGTGGCTGTTCTGATGGCAAAGGAATCCTTGGATTGGGATGCAGGCAATTCCCTCCTCTCCCTGAGTGAATTCCCTGCAGTTGCTGTGGGGAAGGGATGGATGGGGCAGAGCTGGTGGGGTGGATGTGAAGGTGACAAAGGAGCATTCTGAAGGATGAAAGTTCCGCTATTTTGGGCTAATTTGCCATTTCAGAGAATCCCAGAATCCTCAGGGTTGGCAAATATTATCCCAGATGATCAAGTCCAACACTCTCCCAGCCCCACACATTCCCCAGGCTCTCCAGTGCCAAATCCCCATGGCTTCTGAACACTTCCAGGGATGGAGACTCCACCACCTCATTTGCTACAAGCTTCCAGAAACCCAGACTGTTCCAGCTCTCCAGAACCCAAAGAATTACCTCAAATTTGGGATGGAGGCAAACACTGATGTCATCCTTCCTGGGTCAGTTCCAAACCCAAACCATTCTGGCACTTTGGAGTGAAGATGATGGATCATTTGCCAGTGTTGGAGAGCTCTCAGAGGAGTTTCCATTTCCAGGCAATGTCCTTCCCAACAGGAGATTCTCCCAAACTTTTCCCAAAGAGCTGAACTCTCCATGCTGTCCCTGTGCCTCACCTGCACAAAGGCTCTGCCAGGCTTTTCTCTCCCATCCAACTGCGCTGCTCTCCTTTGAAGGTTTTTCATGGCTGCACTTAGGAAATTCAGCCCTTTGTGTCTCCTTGCTCATTAACTGGGCAAGGCTGAGCTTTTGTCTTGGCTCGGTGGGAATCCTTTCTGTGGGATCTGTGTGGCGCCAGATTCCTGATCCAATTATCCCATTGTGTTCCCTTCTCCTCCCCATGGGCCTCTTGTCTTCTTCACATGAGATTAAAGGCACCCTGAAAGCCTGGAACAAATTAATTCATGCATTAATATCACCTAGGTCTGCCTCAATCCCTGTGCCTGAGGGGCTGGGAGAGCTGGGAATGTTCCCCTGGAGAAGGGAAGGATCCAGGGAGAGCTCAGAGCTCCTGCCAGGGCCTGAAGGAGCTCCAGGAGAGCTGGAGAGGGACTGGGGACAAGGGCTGGAGGGACAGGACACAGGGAATGGCTTCCCAGTGCCAGAGGGCAGGGAGAGATGGGAGATTGGGAATTGGGAATTCCTGGCTGGGATGGAATTCCCAGAGAAGCTGTGGCTGCCCCTGGATCCCTGGCAGTGTCCAAGGCCAGGCTGGACATTGGGGTTGGAGCAGCCTGGGACAGTGGAAGGTGTCCCTGCCATGGCACTGGATGGGATTTAAGCTCCTTTCCACCCCAAATCATTCTGGAATTCTTTAATCATTACCCTGCTCCCTTCACACTCTGGGTTTGGATGAGGAGGAAAATTCCAGCAAAGAAGATTCCAGCAAAGTGTGGCAATGAAAAGGGAACAGCTGGGCCACACTGTTATAAAGATTCTACAGGACACAGAATTCATTCTGGACCTGTAAAACCAAGAATTGCCTGAATAATTAATTGATGACATTAGAATTGATTACAGCTTCCATGCAATGCCCCAATAAATCCCAGGGAACAGCAGGAGCTGTAAATGAACACTTGTTAATTGGGAATTAAACCCCTCCATGGCACAACCCACACCACTGGGGCTGATCCCAACCTTACAGGGACCAGGGGACAGCATCCTTTTGTTTTCTGAGTTTGGGATGAAGTTTCCACGTCCTCAGAAACATCAGGATTTCAATCCAGCATTTCACGCTGCTCTTTGGAAGGATTTTGTTCATTTGGAGCTCAGATACCAACAGCGTAAACAATGGTCATTAATCAGAAAACAAATGATTCGCCAGGACTGCAGGGATTGCAATGAATTTTAAATTTTCCAAGCTGTATCTCCTAGTCCCTGAGAATTAGAGTAGCAAATCGATTTGCTGTGAACCAGGGGATCCATGGATTTGGTTCCTCCTGATCAGAGGAACTCCAGGTGTTTATTTACAGTTTATTCACACAGCTTTTCTTAAAGCTATAACAGGGACTGAAAGGAAACTCAGGGAAGGCTGTGGTGAGTCCCAACAGGACTTTGGTGAGGCTGGGGCTGTTCCAGGGCAGGGAATCATCTCCTGCTTTTTACAGTGCCAAGGGATTGGCACAAATCATTTTTGGGTTCCTTTGCAACCCTGCACTGATTGAGGGATGCTGCTGGCAATGTCCATCACTCACTAAAAACTTCCCAAAACTTGTCAAGGCCAGGTTGGGCAGGGCTGGAGCAGCCTGGGACAGTGGAAGGTGTCCCTGCCATGCCAGGGGTGGCAGTGGATGGGATTTAAGGTCCCTTCTAACCAAACCCAAATCGAAATCAATTCACAGCCCTAAAAGGATGTTATTTTATAACTAATGAGCCCTGAGCTGCTGAGCCTCAGCCATGCCCATTAATCAAAGGGATTTCCTTATCTCCAGCCTGGGGTGGCTCAGATGCTGTTGATCTGCCGATTTGTGTGTAAATTACACCAATCCCAGGACCCTCACAGGGCAAAACACCACCAGGTACTTGGGATGAAATAAAGCAGGACATGAATCCCAGAGCTGTTTCAGCTCCTTATCTACACCTCCTCTGCCTGCCAGGGCTGTCACTGACAGCATCACTTCTGTGTTTATCAGATTGAACACAAATCCCTCCAAGGAACACATAATCCTCCTCTTTCCTAGAATCACAGAATCCTGGAATGCTTTGGGTTGGAAGTGACATTAAATGCCACCCAGTGCCACCCCAGCCATGGCAGAGACACCTTCCACTGTCCCAGGCTGCTCCAACCCCAATGTCCAACCTGGCCTTGGACACTGCCAGGGATCCAGGGGCACCACAGCTTCTCTGGGAATTCCATCCCAGCCAGGAATTCCCAATTCCCAATCTCCCATCCATCCCTGCCCTCCTCCAGCCCCAAGCCATCGGTGGCTGGCAGCAGACAACATCTCCTGTCAGTCTGGGGGACAACTGGGAAAACTCTGACCTGAGAGAGGCAGCAAAGGAGCTCAACCCTTCTCTGGTCACTAAACAGAGCTCACAAAGAGTTTTTACTCCTCTCTTCTGTCTCACAGAGATTTATTATTTCAGGCAACGCTGCCCTTAATCTACACCGACTGCAATTCCAGCCCAGCCCATCTGTTTGCTGCCTGGGAAATGAAAAGTCATGAGAAACCTGGAGACATTGGTGAGATGATCCATTAAAAGCTGCCTGCAGAGCAAAGGCCTCAACCAGTGCAGAGCCTGAGATGATGAATTGCAAAAGCATCTCTCAGGTCAGCTCTTTTGGAGTTCTGTGAAGCAAAAAAAACCCCTCACTCCTAAAAAAGGATTGTTTTCCTTTGTGGCCAAGCAGAGGAAGGAGCCTTTGGAGCAGGGCTGATGAGGACAGCACCCAGAGGGACTCCCCTGGGATCCCAAATGGCACTGGGCTGCACTGGGAGGCTGTGGTTTGTCCCCAGAAGGACCTTGGCCAGAGCCTGGGCTGAGATTCACTCCAGAGCTGCACAGAGTCCTGCTGGGACCCAGAATTCCCTCTGGAATCCCCACATCCAACTGGATTGAGCTGTTCCAGAGGCACTGTCACTGCTCTGAGCTGAGCAGGTCCTTGTCCCTCCCTAATTAGTAACACACCTACAGAGCCAAAACCCTACTGTTCCCCTCAGGTTATGGGATAAACTTCCTGCAGCCACTTCCCACCAGCTCAGGGAACTCTGGAGTCTTTTTCCAGAACCTGAAATGCTGCTCTGACCTCCTGCAGCAAAACCATGGCCACAGAGTCAACAATCCCCAGATTAACCACGATATTTGTCCAGTTCTCCACTTCATTTGCTCCCCTCATCAGCTCAGTGGGTGCTTTAAACCCAGTGGGGTGGAAAATCAGAGCTGCTGGAGTGAGTTTGGAGAACTGCTCTGGAGCCAGGCTGGGAGAGCTGGGAATGTTCCCCTGCAGAAGGGAAGGATCCAGGGAGAGCTCAGAGCTCCTGCCAGGGCCTGAAGGAGCTCCAGGAGAGCTGCAGAGGGACTGGGGACAAGGGCTGGAGGGACAGGACACAGGGAGTGAGCCCTGACACCCTCAGGGGTTCGCAGTCCCTCTGCTCTCTTCAGACAATCCCTTCCCACCTCTCCTCCTGTGCTCAGCTGGGACAATATTTTTATCCATATTTTACCTCTCAAAGTTCCCTGATAATCCCACAGAGTAGCAAATCCACACCTCAGCCTCACAGGATTCATTCTGTTCATCACCTGCAGCTAACCTGACATCTCTTCCCCTGACACATCTCCACAAATGACTCCTTTCCTCAAGGGCAAAGGCAAAATTCCTGGTTTTTCTCAGATCAACAGCTAAAGTTCTGCTCTGCCCAGTTATCCACCAATTCTCATTCTTGCATAACTGAAGTTTTCCTTCCTTGTGCTGGAGATTGCTGTAACCAGCCACGTTTATCCCATCTTGGACACCTCCCTGGCCTCTCCAGCAGCACGAGGATCAAACATGGAATTGTTCTGATGACCTTCAGTGCCCAGAAAAATTCCCCCTCATGTGCCCAAAGCACAACCCTGCAGGATTTAAGTGTTGTTTTTCCCTTTACCACATGTGAGAAAAAGGATTTACCTTAGTCTGGCGATTAAGAAAGTGATTTTTCAGATTTGTTCATGATTTAGTCACCCTTCATCCACTTCCCCCTCACCCTGCTGCCTCAGCAGATGAACCTTTCCTGGCTCAGTGTCACCATCAAAGACATTTCTGGCAGAAAGGGAAAATCCCCCCAAAAATGTTGTTTGTGGGAGGTTTTTGAACTCGAGGGATCACTGTGTGCCACTGTGGCTCTGGAGTTCATTATGGATCTCCCTGCCCCAGGGATGTTGGACTTTGCTGTCCTCAATTCTATTTTAATAAGGGGATTTTATCCATGTGGATAAATCCCTGATGGGAGGGAATGGAGGGGACAGAGCCAGGCTCCTCTCAGTGCTGCCCATGGACTGGACAGAGGCACAAATTAACAACAGAAAATCCTGTCTGAACACAATAAACACATTTGTAACCTGTCAGGGGAGTCAGAAACGGGCGTGGAATTCCCAGAGAAGCTGTGGCTGCCTTGGATCCCTGAAGTGTCCAAGGCCAGGCTGGACATTGGGGTTTGGAGAAGCCTGGGATGGGATGGGATGGGATGGGATGGGATAATGGGATGGGATAATGGGATGGGATAATGGGATGGGATGGGATGGGATGGGACAATGGGACAATGGGACAATGGGACAATGGGACAATGGGACAATGGGATGGGATGGGATGGGATTTGATGGGATTTAAGGTCCCTTTAACCCAAACCAGTCTGGGATTGAGACAGAGGAAATTCCATGTCCTGGCAGTGCTGCAGGTCCTTCCCACACCCAGCTGAAGGATTGCTATGGATTCTCCCTGTGGATTTGGGATCATCCCCCAGCACACACATCCCTGCTGAGCACAGGCAGCTCCAGCTCCTGCCTGAGGGAAAGGCAGCAATGAGGCACCCAGCATTGGCTGCAAGGCAGCAGAAGCTGCCAGGGCAGAGCTGAGGGCTCAGTTTGGTCTGAGGATGAGCTCCAGGCTGGGGCAGCCCCAGCTGAGCCATGCAGACACCTCTGCAGATGCCCCAGGCATGAGCACTGCCCAAAATTCCACACTGGGCAACTGCCAAGGCCATGGCAGGGTCACAGCTGTCCCTGCTGCCCGGGGCTCTGTGGCCAGGCTGGCACCAAACACCTGCCAGGACCTGTGGGGCTTTAGAGACAGCATTAAACCCAATGCCAATTACCTGAATGCTTAATTAGCACAGTGAAACCTTAGAGTTTTATTGTAATGATGAGTGTGAAACTTGCTTTGGGTGAACTCAGACCTTCCAGGAGTGGTTTGGGTTGGAAGAGATAATAAAGGTCACCTCATCCTCCTGCCAGGGACACCTCCCACTGTCCCAGGCTGCTCCAAACCCTGTCCAACCTGGCCTTGGACACTGCCAGGGATCCAGGGACAGCCACAGCTTCTCTGGGAATTCTTTGCCAGGGCCAAACCTCCCTTTTATTAAAGTATTTCTCCCTAATTTCTAATTAATGTCTAATTCCAGCCACAGCATCTGCTGCAAACAGCACAAGATTTACAAGGAAAAGCTGGAGCAGGCTGGGGAAAGGCAGCAGGACCTCGTGGAATGGCTGGGTAGGAATGTCCTGGGGTGGGAATGTCACTGCTCTCCAGGCAGAGCTGCCAGCAGGGCTGGGAGCTTTTTGGCTCTGAGCATTAAACAAACAAACTCCTTTCCCTCTGCCCCTCGGATCACAGATTCCATTAGAATTCTTCTCCTCCTGGATCCAGGGCAGGGAATAATTGCCTTGGAGTGAGCAAATGGACTGCAAAGCTCGGAGGGTTGGGAATTTGTGGGTCATTATCTCACTGCTGAGCTCAGGAGCAGCCAGAGCTGCAGATTTGGGAGGCAAACGCTTTTGGAATTGAGCTCTGCAATGATGAACTTCCAAACAGGAGTTTAAGCCACTTATTATGAGAATGCAAACGTTTTCACTGCTGCACAGGGAGGTAAATCAGCTTTTCCTCAATATAATCATGGAATCCTGGAATGGTTTGGGTTAAAGGGAACTTAAATTCCACCCAGTGCCATGGCAGGGACACCTCCCATTGTCCCAGGCTGCTCCAAGCCCAATGTCCAGCCTGGCCTTGGACACTGCCAGGGATCCAGGGGCAGCCACAGCTTCTCTGGGAATTCCATCCCAGCCAGGAATTCCCAATTCCCAATCTCCCATCCATCCCTGCCCTGGGAAGCCATTCCCTCATCCATGGCCTCTCAAAGCCCTGGAGCTCCCAGCCCTTCCCAATCCCCTCTCCTGAGCAGCTCTGCTGGTGCCTCTGGATCCCAAATCCTGGAAACCAGCACTGGTGTTTTCAGCCAGACTACACCAAGCAATCCATCCCATTTTTCAATGAGGAAAACAATTATTAATACTTGAAAACAAGCTGTAATCTATTCCCTTCTAATTTTTAGTTTCGCTGTCAAGGAGCTAATTTGAATTTTAACAAAGTTTGCAGCTCCCTAATTGAATTTGCTCAAAGGATTTCTCTTATCAGAAGAACAAGGCCCAGTGTAATTCTGGTTTGGTTTTTGTGGGGCTTTAACAACCTCGTGCAAGTTAAACCCACAGCTGGAGCTGGTCAGTGTCACTGAAAATTGGGAAGAAAATAAAAACCCTCTAACACTATATTTGAAGTCATAGAGAATCAGGTGTTACTTTATTTTCTGGCCAGGATATGCCCAGGAAAATATTCCAAAAGCACATCCTTTAGAGGATTTCCCTCACACTTTATACAGTCAAACCCCACAGAGATGCATTTCAAAGTTCATTGGTGCAGAGCTGAGCAAACCCCCAGCATTCAGTTTCCCATTGGATCTGAATCTCCTCACCAATGATGTTCATTAGATTTTTCATTCTCCAATTCTCCTCTCAGTCCTTTACTGCCCAGATGTCTTCAGCCCTGCTCCAGGACTCGGTTTAAATGAGAGGTCGCTCGGGGTTGGCTCTGAATATCTGCAGACTTCCCACCTGTTATCCCTGCAAACTCCAAAAATGCTGCTCAATATCAGCTGCATTGCTGAGGAATCTGATCAAATTCATCCCTAGCCCCCTTCCATTAAAACCCTGCCATATAAACACAGATTGCAGGGTTAATTGTGTTTTGGGAGTAGGTCTGTGTGCTCGCCGCTCACAAAATGTGGGACTGATTATGATCAAAACCTGCAGTTTTGCTGCTTTTCTCTGGTTCAGATTCCAAATACAGCTGGTTTATTAAATGCTTGTTAAATTCATTTCTGCAGCGAGCACCTGACACCTGCTCAGTGTGCTCCAGACGTTGTGTTCATAATAAGATTGTGGATTTTATTACAATTCTGGACAAGTGTAAATCTGCCAGCGAGAAGCAGCAAGTTCACAGTTACAGGAGGGGGAGAACTGGTTGTGTATCACTGAGAAAAAGCAGAGCAGCTTCCCCTGGAGTATCCAGAGGGATGATTCCAGCTGAGGGTTGGCCAACATCCCATTTGCCAGCTGCTCCATCAGCTCCATGCCACTTGGCCACTGCTCAGGGCACCTGTTGGCTGCACGAGTTGGTTGTGAGTTGAATGAGTCAAGAGACTCAGTTTTTTGAATCCAAACAAAGTAAAGGATTGGGAAGCTTGGGAAGGTCAAGCTTGGGAAGGTCAAGCTTGGGAAAGCTTCTTTTCCTCTGCAGCCCCAACTCGGTGTTAACGTGATTTGTGTCGGTGTCAGTGAGAGGAATTAAACTGAGCAGGCAGGGAGAGAATCAGGGAATTCCAGAATGGTTTGGGATGGAAATACCTTAAATCCCATCCCATCCCATCCCATCCCATCCCATCCCATCCCATCCCATCCCACCCCTGCCCACCTTGTCCCCAGCCCAGAGCTCTGAGTGACACATCCAGGAAATCCTTGGACACCTCCAGGGATGAGCACTGCAAACCTCCCTGGGCACTGCCAAGGCCTGAGCACCCTTTCCATGGGAAATTCTTCCCACAGAAAAGGCTGAGGCAGACATTCCTGGCTGCTGTCACACCCCTGTGACACACCTGGACAGCTCAGTCCCTCGTCCTGCTCTGGTGGCACCTCCTGCTCAGGCCAGGCCCAGCTCTGGGACTCTGAGCAAATCAAACCCAAGGACTGATGAGAGACACAAAACCCTTTGTATCCATGGCCTTCCAGAGCTTCACAGGGCTTTGGATTCATTCCTAGATTAATTTCCTCATTCATTCCAACCCCAATGTACGCAGATTAATTTAATACAGGTTTTGTGTTAATCTTCAAAACCACTGACAAAGCAAAGACTTTGAGGCCAATCCCTGATGTGTCATCTCCAAACCTTCCACTGAACTTCCAGGTTCCCTTTGAAGGTGCAAAGTGGTTTTAAAAGTTTCCTAAGGCGACAGGAAACTTTCCGTTTTAGATACTTTACAATAAACCCTCTTTTTCCACTGAACCCACGGAGAGATGTGAAACCATCAAGCAACAAGTCTGGCTGTTAAATCCTGGGGCTTTTGTTGGATATTTCCCTGGCACAAAGCAGGAAATTATGGAGCCTCATTGTGCATGAGATCAATGTGTTCTCCTTGGAAAACCTTCGGAGATTTTAATAGCAGATTCCACCTCGCAGCTCCTTGCTCCTTTCCATACACCCAGTGATGGCAGCTGCTTTGAGGTTCTTTCTCTTGTTTCATCCTTTCTTCTTTAAGGAGCAATTTTTTATTATTCCTCGCGCTGGAACGAGCCTTTCTGTAGGAATCTGCAAGCACAAAGAATCAAAGGGTCCAGCCTGGCAGAGCTGAGAGCATCTGCCTGGCAGAAATCTCTGGGGGCTTTCAGGAGCGCTCAGAGCTCAGCTCTGCCTTCCAGGTCTCCCTGGATTGTCAGTTCCTCGGGAATGCAGGCTGGGAATGACACCTCAGGCTCACAGGAGGAGAGCTGAGGATGGGAAGCACCTGGAGCTGTAAATCCCAGCTGGGGAGCTGCTGGAGATCCTTCTGAGGGAAGGAAAAACCAACTCTGTCCCAAAGGGAAGTTGGAGAAGTCCATGTTTCCATGGAATCCACTGAGCTCCCATTTTGGGGTGGGAAGATGCTGAGCCTGGTCTGTGAATCCTGCAGGAGCAGCATGCAGAGGGCATGGATGGATCCTTCCCTGGCTGGGTGTGCCATGGGGGCAGCTCAACCCCACAGGGGGCAGCCCAACCCCATAGGGAACAGCCCAACCCCATAGGGAACAGAGCTTAACCCCATAGGGAACAGAGCTCAACCCCATAGGGAACAGCCCAACCCCACAGGGAAAAGGGTTTCCAGCCCTTCAGACTTCCAGGACCTTCTCCAGGTCACAGCCACAGTCTGGGTAAGACAAGGTGGGAATTCCCAGGCCTGGAATGTTCTCAGGCAGCTTTGGGAAGCTCTCCAAGGACACCAGGCAGCAGCAGTGACCCCAAAGCCACCCCAGCCCCTCCGAGGTGCCCACTGCTCCCTGCCAGCCCAGAGGGGTCAATCCAGCTCTCAGGGCTTCCCTCGGTATTTTCCACTTCCAAAGTCCCATCCCAATCCTGGATTTCAGGTTTCCTTCGCTCAGGGGTACCACAGAATCCTCCCTTGGGATTCCTGACCCCGCTGGCTCTCTCCTGACCCCACTGGCTCTCTCCTGACCCCGCTGGCTCTCTCCTGACCCCACTGGCTCTCTCCTGACCCCACTGGCCCTCTCCCGGCCCCACTGGTTCTCTCCTGACCCCACTGGTCCTCTCCCGGCCCCACTGGCTCTCTCCTGACCCCACTGGCTCTCTCCTGACCCCGCTGGCTCTCTCCTGGCCCCACTGGCTCTCTCCTGGCCCCACTGGTTCTCTCCTGACCCCACTGGCTCTCTCCTGACCCCACTGGCTCTCTCCTGACCCCACTGGCTCTCTCCTGACCCCACTGGCTCTCTCCTGGCCCCGCTGGCTCTCTCCTGGCCCCACTGGCTCTCTCCTGGCCCCAGTGCCAATCCCCTGAGGTGATCCAAGGTCCTGCCCAGCAGAATGAACACAGCAAATGGAGATTCCATCCCTGCATTTCACCAGGAACACCACAAAGTAATTTTTATGGCAAAAATTACTGGGGGAAAAAGGAGAGACTTTGCTGGGTTACAACAGGAAGGAAGAATTCAGGGAGCTCTTTGGATTATCAAAGATCCATCCTCACCATCCCTCTCCAGTTTTCCCAGTTTGGCTGGGGAATTGCCTGTCCTGGGGGAACAGGGATTCAGTGAAAGCCCTCAGCAATTCCAGCAGTACAAATCCCACCTGAGCAGGGAAGTAGCAGGTGGGCTGTGGAGCTGCTGTGCCACTAATGGGAGCATTAAGGGAACAGAGCTTTTTTTCCCATAAAATATTTAGGGTAGAACACATACATATTTATTACTGTAATCAAACAGAATGAGAAAGTTCTTCTTGCTTCAAGTTTTGCAAGAGCAAAACAAGCCTGGCCTGACAACTTTTTTTTGGTTTTTTTCAGCAAGAAAATAAAAAGTTTGGAGAAGAAGAAATGTTCAGAGCAGAGAGTTTGGGATTCACTGCTGGATGCAGGCTTGGAATGCCAGCAGGAATTAGAGGCAGTAAAACCTGACACAGCCCTGGGCAACCCTGCAGCTGCCAGGAAGGGAGGATCAGAGCATCCCAGAGCTCCTGACAAACCCCCAGCGCTCTGCCTTAGAGGATAATGAGGTTTTCCATCCCTGGAATGTCCAAGGCCAGGCTGGACAGGGTTTGGAGCAGCCTAGGATAGTGGAAGGTGTGGAGTGGGGCTGGGTGGGATTTAATGTCCCTTCAATCCCAAACCATTCCATGATTCTGTGATCCAAAGGATCCATTTGACCTGTAATTGTGGCATACAAAGGGAGCAGGCAGTGCTGTCCCAGCAGGGCTCCTGCAGCCACTGCCATTCCTGAAGGACAAACAGGAATGGCCCCACCTGGAATAAGATCCTGCAATTGTACTCCCTGTCAGGAAACAAAACCACTTGGCTTATTCTCAAAAAATCCAAAGGTAATCCCAGTCTTTTGAAACTGTGTGGAAGGATGGAGAGCAGATCCCCGTTCCCAGGACATCAATCCAATCCAGGCTCAGTTTAATGATATTCCCAGTCATGCTCAGCTCCCCAAATCATTCCGAGAGCTTCTCCTGGAGCTATTTGATCTCAGGCTTCTTGTTCAACTCCTGAGCACTATTTTAGAGAGTCTGGAGTGTCTGAGCAGCTTCATGTCCTGAAGAGGGAAGGAATTACAGCACTAATATTCCTATTTATTACATTTTTTCCCCTACTCAAGCAAAGTGAAATGACATGCACAGAGATCTGGGCTGATGGGAGGCACATAAATGCCAGCATTTAGTATTTGGATTAGTCACAGAAGAAAGCAAATCATGAGCTTGTCTCTCTGAGCTGCCGAGCTGCTGACAAAGCCTTTCAGAAATCAGGCTGGCAAATAACGAAGTCTGAGTT
>NW_028147759.1:0-5002 GCF_008360975.1 Lichenostomus cassidix
GCTGGAGGAGGGAATGGAGTGGAAATCAAAGTGCAGAGTGCAACCAACACCAAAATTGGGCATTAAAATGTCAAAAAATGACATTTTAAAAACCAAAAATCCCACATTTACCAGGTCCAAACTGCAGCTGCAGCTGGCAGAGGTGACTGGGAAAAAAAATCTTGTTTTTCCAGAAAAAAATCTTTTTTTTTGGAGCAGAAAATGTGGGAATTCAGGCTCAGCCAGAGGGTTGGAGAGAAATCAATAATGGAAATATTTATTGGAGAGAAATAAGAAATGGTTGAGTGCAGCTTGGGAAACTCTGCCAGTGCTGGGAGTAGTTTTATTTCATTTTTATTTCATTTTTATTCCGTTTGTGGATGGGATTTGATAGGAATTCAGACCTAGGAAATCATTTATTTCCTCTCTGAGGTTTTTATTGGGAATTTAGAAGGCAAATGAGGGAATTTCCCAAGCTTTGGGCACCAAAATGTGATTTTTTTAGTGCTCTGGGGAGGAGAAATGAAGTTGTCCAAAGTGGAATTTTTGGGGTGGAAGAATTGATTTCTCTTCAGTACCCAAAATTCAGTTTTCCAGCTCAAATCCCCACCTTTAGCAATGTTTTTGGAGCTTCCATTCGTCCATTCCTGCTGGTTTGTAGCAAAAATAAATATAATTTTTTAGTCTCAGAGCAGCCAGGGAGATATTTAATGCTGGAGGGAAACATTTCTCATGGAGGAGAAGCTAAAAAAACCACAGCTGGAGGTTTGGCAGAGAGTTTTGCTCCCCAAAAAAAAAAAAATCAGAATAAATTCCAAATGATTCATTCCAATAGATTCCAAAAATCAGAATAAATTCCAAATTTCCCCTCACACACCTTGGAGCTGCCAGGTGATTGATTTCATTTTTGTGATTTATTTCATTTTATTCTCTTTCCAAGAGCAAAGAGAGAATAAACTGACAGATTTCACCATTCCAACCCAGGAAAATCATCATTCCAGCCCAGAAAAATCATCATTCCAGCCCAGGAAATCACCATTTCAGCTCAGAAAAATCATCATTCCAGCTCAGGAAAATCATCATTCCAGCTCAGGAAAATCATCATTCCAGCCCAGGAAAATCACCATCATTCCAGCCCAGGAAAATCACCATCATTCCAGCCCAGGAAAATCACCATTCTAGCTCAGAAAAATCATCATTCTAGCTCAGAAAAATCATCAATCCAGCCCAGGAAAATCATCACCATTCCAGCCCAGGAAAATCATCATTCCAGCCCAGAAAAATCATCATTCCAGCCCAGAAAAATCACCATTCCAGCCCAGGAAAATCACCATTCCAGCCCAGGAAAAGCTGATTTTTCCCCTCCACTGCTGCCAACTTGGCATTTCCTGGTCAAGAAACCAACAGCAGATTCCTTTCAGTCTTATCAGCACCAAAACCTGCTGAGATCTCTAGCAAATCAACCTCGGGATCTGCTAAAAAATCTCCCAGCAAACTTTTAATCCTGTTTCTCTCTCTCTCTGATTTTCTCTGCTGTGAGGATTTTGCCACTTTTTATTGGTTTTCAGTGCTTTCTGTCACCTCTTCTTGGTTATTTTTAAAGCATTTCTAACCAAGCCACGTCAGCACCTTCCGAGGAGTCTGGGGTGACAGAACGAGTCGTGCAACAGTCTTTGCAGCGCTAATTAACACCTCGTTAATGAGATTGATCACAGATTTGGTCTGCTGGATGAGGTTTTTTCCTCAGGGGATTCCATCCTTCCTTAGGCAGCACTGAGAGGGAGGAACCCCCCAAAGTGGGAAAGGCTCAGTTTCACCTCCTCCTTGCACAATTTCCCCTCTTTTGCCAAAGTCTGCTGCTTCTCCAGCATATCCTGGAGATTCTCACCGATTGATCATGGATTTGGTGTCCTGGCTGAGGTTTTTCCTCAGGTGATTGAGAGATCCTCAAGGAAGGCTTGATCCTTCCTCAGGCAGCACTGCAAAGGAGGAACTTCCCAAAGTGGGAAAGGCTCAGTTTCACCTCCTGCTTGCACAATTTCCCATTTTTCACCAAAGTCTGCTGCTTCTCCAGTATATCCTCGAGATTCCCACTGCTCGATCCTCACTGAGAGAGGATCCTCCTCACTGAGACCTCCTCACTGAGGTTTTTCTCAGGGGATTCCACCCTTCCTCAGGCAGCACTGCGAGGGAGGAACCCCCCAGCTGTACATGTAGGAAAGGCTCAGTTTCACCTCCTCCTTGCACAATTTCCCTTTGTTCACCAAAGTCTGCTGCTTCTCCAGCACATTCTGGAGATTCTCCCCACCTGATCATTGATTTGGTGTCCTGGATGAGGTTTCTCTCAGGGGATTCCATCCTTCCTGAGGCAGCACCGCGAGGGAGGAACTCCCCAATCATACATGTAGGAAAGGCTGACTTTCACCTCCTCCTTGCACAATTTCCCCTCTTTTGCCAAAGTCTGCTGCTTTTCCAGCATATCCTCGAGATTCTCACCGTTTAATCATAAATTTGGTCTCCTGGCTGAGGTTTTTCCTCAGGGGATTCCATCCTTCCTGAGGCAGCACTGCGAGGGAGGAACCCCCCAGTCGTACATGTAGGAAAGCCTGAGTTTCACCTCCTCCTTGCACAGCTTCCCTTCCCTCGCCAAGGTCTGGTGCTTCTCCAGCATATCCTCGATGCTCTGCTTGTGAGTGACGATGTACTTGTTGCTGCAGCCGCGGGACTTGTACTCGGTGTCGAAGCGCGGGTCGTGCACCCTCTTCACATCGACGGGCGCCAGCCACACGCCCAGCGACACGTCCTCGCTCTGCCACAGGTTCAGGTAGTCCCTGCTGAGCCGCAGGTAGCGCACCAGGTCGGCGGAGATCACGTAGCCTCCTCCCAAAGCGTAGGGAAGGTAATAATCGCACAGCAGCCAGGCGCTCTCCTTCCACTTCCCCCCGGATTTCACTCGGCCCCGGCCCGAGAAGAAGCCCCAGTAGAGGCGGCGCGGCTCCTTGGCTCGCAGCTCCTCCACCAGCACGTCCAGCCGCACGAAGGTGTCATCGTCGGCCTTGAGGGCGAACTGGAAGTCCAGGTGCGCGTCCAGCCACACGTAGGCGGCCAGCACCTTGGCCGTCAGGTTCTCGTAGGAGTCGCGCAGCTCGGGCAGCAGCAGCAGGTCGCGGTGGCGGCTCTGCTCCAGCTCCAGGCTCCGCAGCTCCTCGGCGCCCAGCCCGGCCGTGCCCACCACGAAGCGGCTCCACACGGGGCCCCGCGGAGCCCGCCGCGCCGCCGCCAGCCAGGTGCTGCGGATGATGCTGCGCCGCTCGCCGTACTTGGGGCCGCTCATCACCAGCACGGCCAGCAAGGCGCTGCCCTCAGCCGGCCATGGAGGCGGAGCGGCTCGGGCCGCCCGGCCGGGCTGGCTGTGCGGCAGGGCGGGCGGCGGGCGCAGCCCCTCCGAGGTGCACTTGGCGAGGTAGAGCAGCACGGCGGAGCAGAGGCACAGCCCGCCGAGCCCCAGCGCCGTGCGGTGCCGGCCGAGCCGCCGCAGCGCCTTCATGGCCGCGCCGCTCCCTCACGGCCGGGCGGGAAGGGAAGCGCGCTGCGGCCGCGCCGAGGGACGGGAGGCATGCGGAGCGCTCACCGCGCTGAGGGGTTTGGTGATCGCGGCACTCCGCGGCGCTGCCCGCTATCTTCGCCTCCGGGAAGCGGCGGTTCTGGCCGTGCTCCCGCCCGGGGAAGGGGCGGGATGGTGGGCAGAGCCGCAGCGCCTGACGCGGCAGCCGCCATGGCGGGGAAGGGCACTGAGGGCAACGGGGAGCCGGCCGTGCTTTGGGCGCTGGGATTTGCTCTTGGAATCATGGAATTCTGTGTTGAGGAGCTCAAAGCCCATCCAGTCCCACCCCTGCCATGGCAGGGACACCTCCCGCTGTCCCGGCTTGCTCCAAGCCCTGTCCAGCCTGGCCTCGGACACTGTCAGGGATGCTGCTGTGGACATTTCCACAGTTCCTCTGTCCATGGCAGGGGTTGGAATTAGATGATCTTCGAGATATTTTCAACCCCAACCATTCCAGGGCTCAATGATAACAGCTAAGCACAAAGCCGGACACACACACACACACAGAGCCAGGAAGCAGGAGGAGATCCGCTGGTCAAAAACTGAGAAAACAACGGGAACGGGAGGAAAACTCCCCTTTGCCCCTAACGGAACCCGCGCTGCCCTGCCCCAAGATGGCCGCCGCGCCCTCCCGCCGCGCGCCGCGCTGACGCATTTCCGCCTCCTCCCGCTGCCTCCGGCCTGGCAGCGCCCGGGGTCCGGCTGGGGCCGTGAGGGGAGTGAGGGGTCTGAGGGGCTGTGGGGGAGCCGTGAGGAGCCCCGAGAGCCGTGAGGGGAGTGAGGGGCCGTGAGGGGCTGTGAGGACTGTGAGGGGAGTGAGAGCTGTGAGAGCTGTGAGGGGAGTGTGGGCCGTGAGGGGTGTGAGGACAGTGAGGGGCAGTGAGAGCTGTGAGGGCCGTGAGGGCCGTGAGGGGCAGTGAGAGCCGTGAGAGCCGTGAGGAGCCGTGAGGAGCCGTGAGGGCCGCGGGCGCTCAGGGGCGGTCGGCCCGGGCTGAGGCTCCCCGCGGCCGGCACAGCCATCGGCGCTGCGATCTCTCCCTTCCTCCCTCCCGGCTCTCGGTGAGTGCGGGCGGCGCCTGCCGCAGCCCCGCGGGGATCGAGGGCTCTGAGGGGTTTGGGGTCTGAGGGGTTTGTGGGGTTTGAGGCTCTGAGGGGTTTGGGGCTCTGAGGGGTTTGGGGCTCTGAGGGGTTTGGGGTCTGAGGGTTTTGTAGGGTTTGGGGTCTGGAGGAGTTTGGGGGTGTGAGGGTTTTGGGGTGTGAGGGGTTTGGGACCTGAGGGTTTGGGCTCTGAGGGGTTTGGGGGTGTGAGGCGTTTGGGGGTCTGAGGGGTTTGGGGTCTGAGGAGTTTGGGGCTGTGAAGGGTTTGTGCTCTGAAGGGTTTTGTGCTCTGAGGGGTTTGGGACTCTGAGGAGTTTGGGG
>NW_028147760.1:0-5001 GCF_008360975.1 Lichenostomus cassidix
ATAAAAATCCCCAAAAATTTGCACTAAAATCCCCAAAATTCACCACAAAAACCCCAAAACTTGGACTAAAATTTCCCCAAAACCCATAATAACAAAAAAACCCAAAACTCGAAATTCCAACTCGTTTTTATTGCAGAATTTTCACAGCGAAACAAATCCGGAACCCAACTTCATCCAAAAAAAAATTCCTGGATAATTCCCAAAAAATTCCCAGAAAATTCCCAGACAATTCCCAGACAATTCCCCGAAAATAATTCCCAGAGAATTCCCAGAAGATTCCCAGGAAATTGCCAGACAATTCCCAGAAAATTCCTGGAAAATTCCCAGGAAATTCCCAGAAAATTCCCCAAAAATTCCCAGAAAATTCCCAGAAAATTCCCAGATGATTCCCAGAAAATAATTCCCAGATAATTCCCAGAAAATTCCCAGAAAATAATTCCCAGAAAATTCCCAGACAATTAGCAGAAAATTCCCAGACAATTCCTGGAAAATTCCTGGAAAAAATTCTCATCAGGAATTCCATACTGGAATCAAAATTCCCAGTGGGAATTCCATATTGGAATCAAACTTCCTATTGGGAATTCCATACTGGGATCAAAATTCCTGATGGGAATTCCATACTGGAATCAAAATTCCCAGCAGGAATTCTCTACTGGAATCAAAATTCCAGTTGGGAATTCCATACTGAGATCAAAATTCCCAGTTGTGAATTCCATACTGGAAGCAAAATTCCAGTTGGGAATTCCATACTGGAATCAAAATTCCCATCAGGAATTCCATACTGGAATAAATTCCTATTGGGAATTCCATACTGGAATAAAATTCCATGCTGGAATCAAAATTCCCATCAGGAATTCCATACTGGAAATAATTCCCAGTGGGAATTCCACGCTGGGATCAAAATTCCCATCGGGAATTCCACACTGGAACAGAAATTCCCATCAGGAATTCCACACTGGGATCAAAATTCCCGTCAGGAATTCCCGGCTGTTAGCAAAGGCCAACGCTATAGCGGGAAGGAATTCCTTCCTGGGGTTAAAAAAAAAATTTTGGGAAAAAAAACCCTCTGGATTTGAGGAATTTTGGGAATTTCCCTCCATTTCTGCCACGCCCCAGGCTGCTCCAGCTGCTGCTCCAGGGCAGGGAATTTTTTGGGATTTGGGGTTTCCTGGAATTCCTGGATTTTTTGGGAACTCCCAATGGGATCAGGGAGTGGAACGGGGATTGGGATTTCCTGGAATTCCTGGATTTTTTGGGAAATTGGGATGGGATTAGGGCATGGAACTGGGATTTGGGATATCCTGGAATTCCTGGATTTTTTGGGAATTTGGGATGGGATCAGGGCATGGAACTGGGATTTGGGATATCCTGGAATTCCTGGATTTTTTGGGAATTTGGGACGGGATCAGGGCATGGAACTGGGAGTTGGGATATCCTGGAATTCCTGGATTTTTTGGGAACATGGGATGGGGTCAGGGAGAGGGGTTAGGATTGGGATTGGGGTTTCCTGGAATTCCTGGATTTTTTGGGAATTTGGGATGGGATTAGGGCATGGAACTGGGATTTGGGATACCCTGGAATTCCTGCTTTTTTTGGGAACAGGGGATGGGGTCAGGGAGAGGGGTTGGGAATTGGATTTCCTGGAATTCCTGGATTTTTTGGGAACACGGGACAGGATCAGGGCATGGAACTGGGATTGGGGTTTCCTGTTTTTCTGGGATTTTTTGGGAACACGGGATGGGATCAGGGCGTGGAACTGGGATTGGGATTTCCTGGAATTCCTGGATTTTTTGGGAACACGGAACAGGGTCAGGGAGAGGGGTTGGGATTTGGGATACCCTGGAATTCCTGGATTTTTTGGGAACACAGAACAGGGTCAGGGAGTGGAATTGGGAGTTGGGATACCCTGGAATTCCTGCTTTTTTTGGGAACACGGAACAGGGTCAGGGAGTGGAACTGGGATTGGGATTTGGGATATCCTGGAATTCCTGCTTTTTTTGGGAATTTGGGACAGGATCAGGGCATGGAACTGGGATTGGGGTTTCCTGTTTTTCTGGGATTTTTTCGGAACTCGGGATGGGATCAGGGCATGGAACTGGGATTTGAGGTTTCCTGGAATTCCTGGATTTTTGGGAACATGGGATGGGGTCAGGGAGAGGGGTTGGGATTGGGATTGGGGTTTCCTGGAATTCCTGGATTTTTTGGGAATTTGGGATGGGATCAGGGCATGGAACTGGGATTTGGGATACCCTGGAATTCCTGGATTTTTTGGGAACACGGAACAGGGTCAGGGAGAGGGGTTGGGATTTGGGTTTCCTGGAATTCCTGGATTTTTTGGGAACACGGGACAGGATCAGGGCATGGAACTGGGATTGGGATTTCCTGGAATTCCTGGATTTTTGGGAATTTGGGACAGGATCAGGGCATGGAACTGGGATTTGGGTTTCCTGGAATTCCTGGATTTTTTGGGAACAGGGGACGGGATCAGGGAGAGGGGTTGGGATTTGGGTTTCCTGGAATTCCTGGATTTTTTTGGAATTTGGGACAGGATCAGGGCATGGAACTGGGATTGGGGTTTCCTGTTTTTCTGGGATTTTTTGGGAACACGGGATGGGATCAGGGCGTGGAACTGGGATTTGGGTTTCCTGGAATTCCTGGATTTTTTGGGAATTTGGGATGGAATCAGGGCATGGAACTGGGATTGGGGTTTGCTGGAATTCCTGGATTTTTTGGGAACTCGGGAATGGGGTCAAGGACAGGGTTTGGGATTTGGGATATCCTGGAATTCCTGGATTTTTTGGGAACACGGAACAGGGTCAGGGAGTGGAATTGGGAGTTGGGATACCCTGGAATTCCTGCTTTTTTTGGGAACACAGAACAGGGTCAGGGAGAGGAGTTGGGATTTGGGTTTCCTGGAATTCCTGGATTTTTTGGGAACAGGGGACGGGATCAGGGCATGGAACTGGGCTTGGGGTTTCCTGGAATTCCCGTTTTTCTGGGATTTCCTTGCATTCCTGCTTTTCCTGGGAACACGGCACGGGGTCAGCGAGTGGAACTGGGATTGGGATTGGGATTGGGGCGACCTGGAATTCCTGCTTTTCCGGGATTTCCTTGACTTCCTGCTTTTCTGGGATTTCCTTGATTTCCCGTTTTTCCGGGATTTCCTTGGATTCCTGTTTTTCCGGGATGGACACTGGGATTTCCTGGATTTGCTGCTTCTGCTGACACGGAACAACTGGGTTGGAAACTGGGATTTCCTTCACTTCCTGTTTTTCTGGGATTTCCTTGGATTCCCGTTTTTCCGGGATGGACACTGGGATTTCCTGGATTTGCTGCTTCTGCTGACACGGAACAACTGGGTTGGAAACTGGGATTTCCTTCACTTCCTGCTTTTCTGGGATTTCCTTGACTTCCTGCTTTTCTGGGATTTCCTTGATTTCCCGTTTTTCTGGGATTTCCTTGGATTCCCGTTTTTCCGGGATGGACACTGGAATTTCCTTGACTTCCTGTTTTATTGGGATTTCCTTGATTTCCTGCTTTTCCGGGATTTCCTGGAATTCCTGTTTTATTGGGATTTCCTTCACTTCCTGCTTTTCCTGGACAGACACTGGAATTTCCTTGACTTCCTGTTTTATTGGGATTTCCTTGACTTCCTGTTTTTCTGGGATGGACTCTGGGATTTCCTGGAATTCCTGCTTTTCCAGGATTTCCTTAACTTCCTGTTTTATTGGGATTTCCTTGACTTCCTGTTTTATTGGGATTTCCTTGACTTCCTGCTTTTCCTGGAATGACACCGGAATTTCCTTGATTTCCTGTTTTTCCTGGAAGGACACTGGAATTTCCTTGATTTCCTGTTTTTCCTGGACAGACACTAGGATTTCCTTGAATTCCTGTTTTTCCTGGGCACACGGAACAACTGGGTGGGAAACTGGGATTTCCTTGACTTCCTGCTTTTCCAGGATTTCCTTGACTTCCTGCTTTTCCTGGACAGACACTGGAATTTCCTTGATTTCCTGTTTTTCTGGGATTTCCTTAAATTCCTGTTTTATTGGGATTTCCTTGACTTCCTGTTTTTCCTGGAAGGACACTGGAATTTCCTTGATTTCCTGTTTTATTGGGATTTCCTTGACTTCCTGCTTTTCTGGGATGGACTCTGGAATTTCCTTCAATTCCCGTTTTTCCGGAATTTCCTTCAATTCCCGTTTTTCCGGAATTCCCTCGCATTCCCGTTTTTCCTGGACAGACACTGGAATTTCCTTAAATTCCTGTTTTTCCGGAATTTCCTTAAATTCCCGTTTTATTGGGATTTCCTTGACTTCCTGCTTTTCCAGGATTTCCTTGATTTCCTGTTTTTCCTGGAAGGACACCGGAATTCTCTCACATTCCCGTTTTTCCTGGACGGTCACTGAAATTTCCTTAAATTCCCGTTTTTCCGGAATTTCCTCACATTCCCGTTTTTCCGGAATTCCCTCGCATTCCCGTTTTTCCCGGTCGATCTCAGAACCGGGAAAATCCTCTGGAATGGGAATTCCCTCAACCTCCTCTCTCCCGGCAGCGAATCCCGAGGAGGATGGAAAATTTGGGAATTTCGGAGGAATCTTGGATCGCTGCTGCTCCTGGGCTGGACGTTGGGGATCCACAACCGTCGGATCTTCCCGTTTTCCGGGTTTTTCCGGGAATTTCGGGGTCGGCTCCGGGATGGATTTGCTCAGGCCTGGCGGGAGGTTGAGCTCCTGCTGGAGCTGCGTTTGGTGCAGAGACATGGCGGCGGGAAAACGGCGGGATCTGGGGAAAAAAAATGGGAATTTTTGTGGGATTTTTAGGGAGTTTTTTGGGGAATTTTTTGGGAATTTTTGGGAATTTTTTGGGAATTTTTTGGGGAATTTTTGGGAATTTTTGGGGAATTTTTTGTGAATTTTTTGGGAATTTTTTGGGAAATATTTTGGGAAATATTTTGGGAAATTTTTTGGGATTTTTTTGGGATTTTTTGGGGAATTTTTT
>NW_028147761.1:0-5003 GCF_008360975.1 Lichenostomus cassidix
ATAAATAAAATTATTTCCCTCCATACTCAGCTCCTTCTATTTGAAAGCATTTTTGTGTGGTTTTGGTGAAAAGGAAAAACTCGGGAATGTTGGATTTTTAATGTCAGAGCTGTGCTGTTGTTTTCCCTGGATTTGGGAAAAAGGGAACAAACAGCAAATATTGTTGTTTGGTGTAAAATATGAATGAAAATAGGGAAAAAAGGGATTTAATAGGTCCCTCCATGGATTCCTAAAATGTGGTTTATCCTTATTAATCACCAGGTAAAAGGAAAGATCCCAAATCCCACAGAACTGTTCCCTGAAGGATTTTTGGGATGAGCTCAGCTCTGAGTCAGGATCAAACACCCCCAGCTCTGTTCCCCACAAATTCATGGCAAAACAGGAGAAATTTAAGGAAATTTGAGGGAATCTGGCAGGAATAAGGATGGGAAGTTAGGGAATCATTCTGGAATTCCACTGGAAGCACCTGCTGGAAATCCATCCTCACTCCTCCAGCCCTGTCCTCACTTTTGGGCTCCAAAATACCCCAAAATATTCAGTTTTAAACTGTGTCTGATGAAAATAAATTATAAATATAATGTCAAACATGAGATTAGCAGAATGTTCTCCAGCCCTGTCCTGACTCTTGGGCTCCAAAATGCCTGAAAATATTCAGTTATAAACTGTGACTGATGAAAATAAATTATAAATGTCATGTCAAACACACATGGGATCAACGGAATGTTCTCCAGCCCTGTCCTGACTTTTGGGCTTCAAAATGCCTGAAAATATTCAGTTATAAACTCTGTCTGATTAAAATAAATTATAAATATGATTTCAAACACACATGGGATCAACAGGATGCCCCAAATTGGATCACTAAAATCCAGCTGTGGCTCTGGGTGCTCCAAATCCCAGCTGGATTGTTCTGGAATTCCACTGGAATCATCTGCTGGAAATCCATCCTGACTCCAGTTTGGATTCTCCAGCCTTGTCTTGACTTTTGGGCTCCAAAGTGCCCAAAAATATTCAGTTATAAACTGTGTCTGATGAAAATAAATTATAAACGTCATGTCAAACACTTATGGGATCAACGGAATGTTCTCCAGCCCTGTCCTGACTTTTGGGCTCCGAAATACCTGAAAAGATTCAGTTATAAACTGTTTCTGATGAAAATTAATTATAATGTCAAACACACACGGGATCAGCAGGATGTCCTGAATTGGACACTAAAATCCAGCTGTGGCTCTGGGTGCTCCAAATCCCGGCTGGATCATTTTGGAATTCAACTGGAAGCATCTGCTGGAAATCCATTCTGACTCCAGCTTGGATTCTCCAGCCTTGTCTTGACTTTGGGGCTCCAAAGTGCCCAAAAATATTCAGTTATAAACCGCATACAATGAAAATAAATGATAAATATCATGTCAAACACACATGGGATCAACAGGATGTCCAGAATTGGACACAAAAATCCAACTGCGGCCTTAAACGGAATGATCCCAAAATTCCAACTCCAAACTCACGAATCCCAATAACGAGCCCAAGCCACGGAATTGCACCGAACTCTTCATTTCTGCTCCTCTCTCCTCCTGCACATCCTGACGAGGCAGCAGAGCCCGACGCTGAACACAATCCCCACGATCACCCCGCTCCCGATGCCCAGCACCAGCTCGTAGAACCACTGCTTCTCCCGCGACTTCCCCTTCTCTCCGGCGCCGCTGCCGTTCCCGCGCTGCTCCCCGCCCGCCGCCAGCTGCTGCTCCCAGCTCAGCGACGCCTGGAAGTTCAGATCCACCAGACCCGTCGGGATCACCCTGAGCCCGAAGTAGATCCTCTTGACGAGCTTGAAGGAGCTGACCTCCTGCACGTCGCAGCGGTAGGTGCCGGAGTGCGATTCCAGAGCCGCGGGGAAACTCAGGGCAGGGCTGGGATTGCGGAAAGGCTGGAACAGCAGGTCGTTGGTGGTGATGAGTCCTCGAGCGAACCGCCAGGTGCAGCTGAAGTTGTGTCGCTCCAGCCCGCTGGTGGCATCTGGGGACAGGCAGGCGAGGCGGATGGGTTTTCCCTCGGGAACGCTGAGGTGCTGGAGGCCGCAGATCCAATCGGAGAGGCACAGCGAGCGGAGCAGGGAGCAATTCCCGATCCTCCCGTCCGCGGTGGCCTCGCAGAGCTGCTGCTCCTGAACGCCCAACCCGCAGGTGACGCTGCAGGGCGTGGAGTTCACGGCGATCCTGGCCTTGAGGTGCAGCGGGAGGTTCTCCAATCCCGGTGATCCCAGTGATCCTGGTGATCCAGAAGATCCTGATGATCCTGGTGATCCCACTGATCCTGACGATCCCAACGATCCCGGTGATCCCACTGATCCCGACGATCCAGAAGATCCTGAAGATCCCGGTGATCCCACTGATCCTGACGATCCCAACGATCCCGGTGATCCCGAGGGAAGCACCGCCGGGATGCACAGGGCGCACAGCAGGATGGCCAGGATGGGGTTGTTCTCCATCTCCATCTGGATTCAGCACTCCAAACGCTCCGAGGTCATTCCAGGAATCTTCCAGATCCTTCCGAGCATTCCTGATATCCCATTGGGTCTAATTCCTCCCAACCAGGGAAAATCCTGCTGGATGTGGAGCTGGAAGCACAGCTGAAAAAAACAGGTTTTCATTACTGGAGCCACCAGGGTGGGAATTCCAGGAATTCCATCTGGAATGTTCTCTGGATGGGACAGTGGAATGTTCGAATCCATTAGATCAAATGCAGCTCTGCCTGAATTCCATGATTTAAGGGATGAACTTTCCCCTTCTCTGTAGGACATCCCACATTTTAGGTGGATTTCCACTGGAAAAGCAGCAGCTCCAGTTTCGTTTTCCCACCAAACTCCGAAATGACAGCAGGAATTCCTGCTGGAATCTCCCAAATAATGCTGTGGAGCATCAGGAAATCCCAAATAACACTGTGGGGAATAAGGAAATCCCAAATAACGCTGTGGAGCATCAGGAAATCTCAAATGGCACTTTGGAGCATGAGGAAACCCCAAAATCCCAATTCCTCACGGAGTCCCTGTCCAGCCCTGGACACATCCCAGAGTCTCCCAAATCCAAGCCCAACATTCCAACCTCTATTCCGGCTGATCCATGGGAATCCAGGGTGGTCTGAGCTGCTCTGGCTCTGCTGTCCTCACAGCTCTGTCGCCGTTGCCACGGCAGCAGCTCTGATGTCACAGTCTGGTCACAACAACCCCAACATTCCAGGGAAAACCCCAAGGAAGGAAGAGAAAATCCTGGGATTTGAGGGCTCTGGATGAGGCTCTGGATGGAATTCCCAGCTTTGGGAAGGATTTCCTGGAAGAAATCCCTGTTATGCCCCAGTTCCTGAGGGTTTGACCCCAAAACTCGGCTGAGGATCCGCAGGGAGGATTCCCGTGCTGCCATCCCAGGAAAACACCAGGAGAGGAGATTCCAGAAGGATCCATGTGGTGCTCAGGCATTCCTAAGTGTTCTTCACGGAAAAATCCAGGTTTTTCGATGGAGGAATTCCCCACAATTCCATGGAGCTATGGAGCCACGTTCTCCAGAGGGTTTGGCCACAATTTCATGGAAAAGGCACTCAGTAATTCCTTATCAGCATCCCAGCTCTGCATTCCCACAGGGATTTGGTTTTCCAAGTTCCTCAGCTCATCATGAACATTCCCATTTCCCTTCCCGACACTCCAGAACCCAAAATGCAGAATCCCAAAGATCCAGGGGGTGAATTTTCCACCCCAAATCCCCCCTGGAGCTTCACTCCATTCCCAGCTCCCCTTTCCCAGTCTAGGATTTGGGAATTCCACACTGAATTCCACACTTTCCATGATTCCAGGGTGCTCCAAACTCAATCCTTGGACACTTCCAGGGATCCAGGAGCAGCCACAGCTCCTCTGGGAGTTCCATTTCAAGGGAATTCTCTGGGAATTCCATCCCAGGGACTCTGAGTAAAGCCCAGAGAACTCAGGGTTGGGTTTTACTCTGGATTTCCTCTTCTCCCTTCCGTAAAACCAACCAAATTCACTCTGAAAATGCCAAAACCAACCAAATTCACTCTAAAAATCCCCAAAACCAACCAAATTCACTCTGAAAACCCCAAAAACAACCAAATTCACTCTGAAAATGCCAAAACCAACCAAATTCACTCTGAAAACCCCAAAACCAACCAAATTCACTCTAAAAATCCCCAAAACCAACCAAATTCACTCTGAAAACCCCCAAAACAACCAACTTCACTCTGAAAACGCCAAAATCAACCAAATTCACTCTGAAAACCCCAAAACAAATCAAATTCACTCTGAAAACCCCAAAATCAACCAAATTCACTCTGAAAACCCCAAAACCACCATCTGGGCAGGTTGGAGATATTCCCAAATTTCAGCACAATAAAATCTCCCCCGTTTTGCATGGAAAAGTCGAGATTTTCCCAGGAATTTTAGGAAATGGAAGTTATTTCTTTATTTACAAACACAAAATCATCACTGCTGCTGGGCGCTGCCATCTGAGCCTGGGGTTGATATTGTACAAAATTCCAGGAAATAAAATAAGGGTGGGAATGAAGCGGGAAATAAAACAGGAAATAAAATAAGGATGGGAATAAAGTGGGAAATAAAACAGGAAATACAATAAGGATGGGAATAAAATGGGAAATAGGAAATTAAGATGGGAATAAAGCGGGAAACAGAACAGGAAATAAAATCAGGATGAAAATACAGCAGGAAATAAAAAAAGGATAAAAAAACAGGAAATAAAATAAGGATGGGGGAACAGCCAGGAAATAAAATAAGGATGGGACTAAAGCAGGAATAAAATAAAATAAAATAAAATAAAATAAAATAAAATAAAATAAAATAAAATAAAGGTAAGACTAAAGAAGGAAGTAAAATAAGAATGGGAATCAAACAGGGAATAAAATAAGGATGAAAAAAAAGGAAATAAAATAAGGATGAGGGAAAAAAGTCAGGAAATAAAATAAAGATGGGAATAAAGCAGGAAATAAGG
>NW_028147762.1:0-5008 GCF_008360975.1 Lichenostomus cassidix
GCAGTTCCTTGGCAGGGACAGTCAAGAAACCCAACAGCCTGGTCATTTCCCCTCTGCTCCAAAGGGACACAAAATCTTCATAATCACAACCTTTCCTACATGCCCATTAGCTTTTGGAGTTGGCTGCTTGAGTTTCTCATCCCAACACATGAGATTCACATCTCAACCACAGAGTGGATTCATACTTGACTAGACCAGATCTTCAGGCAAACACTGAAATTCACCTGTGATATTTATGCTAAAAAGCAACCTTGTGGCTCAGGCCATATTCTGCATCTGCAATTGTTCTGCAGACACACAGCTCATTGAAATGGCATGGCCTGATGGGCACAACACACAGTCTTAAAAATCTGTGATATTCTATCACCATCCCAGTTTGGCTTCATTCAAAGACAGAGGGGAGCTCACCTAACACTGACCACTTGTCAGCCACGATTTTTTGCCTTACACTTGCACCTCAGCAGAAAGACTGTGTGGAAAATGCCCAAGAGATGCACCAAATTGGAAGAAAGGACAGGAAAAGCAGACCGAGAATTCTTTTGCCTTCCAGGTTCCTTTTCCTAGTCAGCCTGATACTTTTCTACCTGATTCTCACTTGACATCTACCCATGACAGAGCACTGCCAAAAAATACTTCAAACAGTCACTTGGCAGGAGCTGTTGGAAAATCAAGGGTAGAAGTTCTTTCCCTACCTGATGGGCTGTAGGCTGGCAGGTGCTGCTCTGAAGATGTGCAGCTGCTGCTCTCTGGAAGGGCCCTGGAAACGCTCGGATGGTCAATGCGAACCAGGCGAACCATTAACTCAGGGTGGTGTTTTAGGTCCATGCGGACCAGTGGAATGGTGAGACGCTTCAGCTGGAATTTGCGTCTGAGTGATTCCTCCCATGACTCCCCCTGATGTCCGGAGGTGCGAAACACTTTCTTGGCAGGTGCTGGGGAAGCCTCAGAGTCTTCAGCACCTGCACATCGTCGCCTGGAAGGGCCTGGAGGCAGCTCTGCATCCTCAGGTGAGGCAGCTCTGAGGTCCTGGCATGAGGGAGCTGAGTAGCAATGAGAGAAGAAGAAAGGAAGCAAAGGGAAGACTGGGTCACTATTGCTCCTGGGCTTCGTTCCCCTTGGCAGCAACTGTACTTCTAACATCAAGACAAAAACTCAGACCCAACCAAGTAGGGCGAGGAAGAAAAAAATCCCCACATGTTCTGTGGCTTTGCAACAACCAATTCCTTGTCTGTTTAGCTCTTGCCTATTCGTTTAGCCACCTGGGAAAACTTTCCCCTGGCAGTTCCTTGGCAGGAGGCAACTGCCAGAATCCTAACTGCCAGGTCTTTCCCCCTCTGCTCCAAAGGGACAGGAGGCTCCCTGCAGCTGGGCCTGGCCACCATCGAGCCCTCGGCACTCACACGCACTCACGGAGAGCTCCCCAAGCGTGCCCGTGGCCGGGCAAGGAGCAGCGGCAGCCACGGCGCGGGGCTGGGCCAGCTGCAGGCCGAGCGGGCCAGGCTGCTGTGAGCGCAGCCCCGGCGGGACTGTCCCGCAGCCCCCGGCAGCCCGGGGGGCACGGCACGGCACGGCACGGCACGGCACGGCACGGCACGGCACAGCACAGGTGCCTTGCCCAAGCACAGACAGCCCCTGGGCCAGCCGGGGCAGCTGCGCTGAGCAGCCCCAGCACGGGCAGTGCCCACGGCCAAAGCCCGCGCCACCCTCGCTGCCAGCCCGGCTTACCGGCCCCGCGGAGCTGCTGCAAGCGGCTGCGCTGGCGGCTGCGCACCTCCTTGCTGCACCTCCTTGGCGCACCTCCTCGGCTGGCCTTGCTCCGGCGCTCGATGCGGAGCAGGAGGTCGGGGCGGTCGCGGCGAAAGATTGGATTCCTGAAGTGGAGCCAGCTGCCGCCCTCGCTCGCCACCTTGTGGAAGCCGTACAGGTGGAGCTGTCGCACGAAGCTGCTGAAGTGCGTGGCTTTGAAGGTGCCCGGGGCCGCCGCCGCCCCCTCGCCGCCCAGCCCGCGGGCGCCGGCCGGGCTGAGCAGCTCCCGCTCGAAGAGCGAGCGCTCGACGAGCAGCCCCCGGGCCAGGCTGTCCCAGCGCACGGAGCGGACGCGGGGGCTGTTCACCAGGTGCCACAGCTTGGCGGGGAAGGTGCGGGCGCTGAGCCCCGAGGGCAGAGGGGGCTGCTGCATGGCGGCGCCGCTCACCGACTGGGGCAACAACGCCTCAGCGCAACGGCCGCGGCGCGGGCAGGACTTGGCGGGGACGAGCGACGAGCGACACGAGCCAGAGAGGCACAGCGCGGGCACAGCGCGGGCACAGCGCGGCCGTTTCGCTCCCGGGGCGCTGGCCGGGCTCGGCGGGGCGGGCAAAGCCCCTTGCGAGGCTGCTGGCAGCAGTGGCGACCTCTCTCCCCGCACTGCATCTCATCCCCGGGTCACCTGTGGTGACAGAAGGAAAGGACATTGCTCTGTCTTGCCTGCCGAAAGGATGAAGAGGAGACACTTGAAGACATTCTTTTTGCCTCTTTCCCAGCCAGCTGGCATGTTCTTTCTCCTCATCCCTGCCTGTCAGCAAGGGGCAGCAGTTTTGTCAGCATGCTCATCAAAGCTGAACTGCTGCCCCTAGGATGGATGTTGCTTTAGCCAAGGGATGAATGGCTTCCAGTTGGAGTCTGCTCACGCTGGTGTCTCCACAAGAGGCTGTGCCTTTTTCTTTCCTCAGGAATCATTTCTTGTCTTCCTGTCTTCCCCCATCTGGGGAGAGTAACAGTGAAAACCCCTCCTGCAGCCAAGTCTAGTCAATGCAGACTGCTCACAGAGTACATCTTGCGATGGAAAGAGACTCCTCTGAGTTGGTGTTGGGAGGTGGAGGGGGAAGGTTTGTCCTGTGCTCACTTGAAGTCTTGTTGGGCAGCTGTTTTGCTCTGGCAGATAGACACCAGGGATGTATATCCAAGCCTTGCAGGTTCATTCATGAGCTTCCTGAGAGACCAAGGAGACTGAGGGATTGTTCTGTGAGGGCAGAAATTTCCATCTGGGAACTTTTTCAAACGCTCAAATATTTTTTTTTCCTTCCCAAATATTGCCATAATGTTTTGCTTCCAGAGAATCTTTTCCTTCTCTTTGTTGAACTTCCCTCTGCTGCCCTCCCAAATCTGGCCATTTCCCAGGATTCCTTCCCAAACTCAGGAGTATCCCATGGCCTTCCCTCTCCAGCTGGAACAGAAGGAAGCCCAGAGTTTGCTGTTGTGAGAGAGGAGTTTCTCTTTCTGCCCCACTTTCCATTTGGGGTCAGTTTGTGTGCATTCATTTGATCAAGGAAGGTTTAAACTCGGAAGGAGTTGTGTTTCAAACTGCTCCATCCTCAGGGTCTTCTGTGGATATCCTTGCACAAAAGGCATCTTTGTGTGAGCTCCCAGTGTCCAGGTTAAGGAAGGAGGTTGATATTTCAGGGTTGTTGCTGCTGAAAACATTTGTTTTCCTCTAGGAGCAAGGAGCTGGGAGTGGATACTTTTCTCACCTGCCTGCAGAAGAGGAAGTTGGAAAGTGGCAATTTTGTTTGAGGAGGTGGCCATGGGGAGTGTTCTCCCAGAGAGGCTGGCAGAGAGGCAGCAGGGGAGATTTCAGACAGGAGCAGCAGCCCCTGCCTGGGTCATGCTGCAGGGAACCCCAGGAGGGAGGTGTGAGAAGGGTTGTTTCTTTTTGTGCACATCAGCGATTTTCTCCTCTTTCAAAAGAAAAGGTGGGAAGACTCTCAGGTCTTGTGCTCAACTGGCAGTGCATTTGATATGATGGTGGGTGGGAGACACAGATGCAGAAACCAGCTGAGGTAATAATGTCATTTACTATAATGCAAAAATGAAAAAAAATCAGAAATGGATAAGCTAAGCAATGCACCTCATCATTACTACATGAGGTTGCCTCTAGTGATGAAGGAAGACATCACCAGATACCCAAATCCTTTCCCCTCATCCAGACCTGCACATCAGCTGGGGGAAGCTGTCCCAGCAAAGCCCTGCAGAGCCACGGCTGTACCTGGGAAATGCTGCAGTGCCTCCACCTTTGCTGGCCACGAGGCTTCCGAGTGCACTGTGAGAGCAGCCTGGCTGTGATAGTGCTGAACGACCAACCTGACAGAACTTGTAGTGTGGAGACATCTGACTTCACTCTCCTCTTGGTTTTCTGCCCTAGAGAGAGGAGGGGTAAAAAACCTCAAGGAGAAAAACCTCAAGGTTCCTCAAGGAGGAACCAAGGGAGTTGTTTTGGATCCTTCAGCCCCATACAGGGCCAGATGTGGCCTTGTCTGGATTATTCTGAAAGTGGAAAGGTAAATACCTGTTTCAGCAGTGAGTAGATACATAGATCATAATGGTATTAATGTTTGGTTAATGAGCAGATATATATATATATATATATAATTCTGTAAACTCACCCATGCCAGTTCTCAGAAGCATTTTCTTCCTCTAGAGAAAGAAATATTGCAGGCTCTGAACTATTGTGTCCCTGTGGAAAATTGTGAGTGATCTTTGGGGTTTTTTTCCTTCTGGTTTTCTTTCAAGGTGTCAAGGTTTGAGATTTTGGTAAGATCATTGGTTTCCTAAATTGTATTATTCTGCCTAGCTTATAGGTACCTTTCTTAACTTGCATTTTAGCTATTTTTATAGTTTTTGCAAGCATTTACCCCATAATTGCATTTTAGCTGTTACAGTTTTGCAATTAAGCCTTTTTTTGTGTGTGTATGTCAATCTGTTCTAGGTTTGTATGTTTGTTATTTTCTGCATCTAATAAATGGTATTTTAAATCGTATTAGACTAATTGGCCAAATATTGGTCGACCAAGGGACCGAGTCTTGGGGTGCTAGCTACCCTGATCTGCTGCCAGAAGCCTGGCACTCCATGATTTCCCATGATTTCCCATGATTTGGCCAATCCAGGATTTCCTACTATTTGGCCAAACCATGATTTCTCCCGATTTGGCTAATCCATGATTTCCCAGGAATTTCCATTATTTGGTCATTCC
>NW_028147763.1:0-5005 GCF_008360975.1 Lichenostomus cassidix
CTTCTTCACTTGGTATGGCTCCATAGCAGTTCTATTGCAGTAATGTTTTCTTATACTTCTTATACAGTGAACAAAGGTGTTCCTTAAGCGAGGGTTTTTAATACTATTAAAAATCTTGTGTTGTTGAAGTAAAATGTATTTAATTAGTTGGAGGCTTGAGAAAATGTGTTAAGATAATGAATGAATGAAACATGCTCTACAATAGTTTCATAACTTACTGCCATCACTATTGTGAGCACAGAAAGGAGTCACAAGAGACTTCTTTTTCTTTCAGTTGAAAGATTGATGGGAGCACCAGTGTCGATTGGTTATGACAGCAGCCTTGTTAAGAGGGGGGAGGGAGATGGGCTTTCCAAGTATTTCTTAAACACCGAAGGATTCAGCAGCAATGCAGGCCAAAAAGAATCTGGATTAAGTAATAATTCCAATTTGGAAGTCCAGGGAAGTCTTAAAATCTGGTTGTGGCCTAGTATTTTAAGTGCTTATTTTAGTCATAAGGAACAATTCCATGAAGCAAGAAAAAGTTCAGTGGAAAGAGAGATAAAGCTACTTTGTCGGTTAAAAAATAATAAATCAGACTCAACTTTTTAAAATATATTTTTTGCAAATTGTGTTCACAACAGATCTTATTAACTGTAGAGGAATAAAATACTTAAAGCACAACACTTGAATGACTGAACATTGCTCTAATTTGCACACGCTCAAACTAGTTAAAATTAGCAGTGTAGAATTCTTTTCATTGACAGTTAAATAGTTTAGTCAATTTTCCTTTCTGTTCTTAACCAGGATTACAGAAAATAAATATTCATTATCAAATTTTCCTTTTAGATAAATGAATTGGTGGACGCCCGTGATGTCAGCATTGGAGCCTGGTTTGAAGCCCACATAGAAAATGTCACTCGAGCAACAAAAGGACATAACAATGGTAAAGCTCAAGTAAAGACTGACAATTCTTGCAAAAGGATTAATGGAAACTTAAGTCAAGATCATTCTAGAGAGAATGCAAATTATTTGGACAGTAGACAATCCACATCTTACTCAGACTGCATGGATACTGATGAAGAAGCTATCTATCATATCAAGTTTGATGAGTAAGTGTTTCTCATATTACTTTGAGTGGATCATATATTATGATGTGGTGTGTATTAACAAAGAATTTTGTTGAAGAAACTTGGAATCAAAGAGAACAAGTTCAATATTGCAACCAAGGAAAGAAATATTAAAAAGCCATAATGTCTTTCAGTCAGATATAATAAATATCCTGAGAGTAACTGTCGCTGTTGAGCAGCTAGCAGAGTAATGAAGGCACCAGTTCTCAGTGGCAAGAAGGAATGACCTTTATTGTTTTGATTTCATCATATATATAGAGTATTCAAAAGTCACCCAGATTGGTCGGTCAGAAGCCTTCCCCCAGGCCTGATTGGCCAGGCTTGCACTGTCCAAGTTCTGGGACACTGTTCCAATAACATCCAAACTTTATCTTTATTTATAAAACACAAGAAGAATTCTCATGGGAAAAACCTGTGCTAGCCACAAGTAATGAGGGTTTTGCATTGGATTTTTCTGTGCTTGTTTTTCTATGTAAAGTATAAGCTAATCAAAACTACTTTGTTCATATTCAGATCCTTCCATTGAAGTCAAAACAAGTGTTTTATGGGAGCAAATTCTGGTGCTTGAATTGCTTATATTTTGTTCTAAAAGTAATATTTATGTATGAGATGACTGGTCTGCATTTCATGTAGAGGTTTCTTGTAGAGAATCTGGTGACTGGGAACAAAAAACCAGTTCTGAGCTGGAGTGAGGGTACAAAGGGATTTTTATTTTTATTTTTTAAATCTGCAGTACAAGCAAATTTCAGAACCTATGACAGATATGCTAGAGTAGAGGCTTTGTGCCATAAACTCAGTGGGATTTGCAGGGATTTCTCATCACCAGCTTTTGCACTGATGCATTCACATAAATTGGATACTAGTTTTTTTAATCATGCCCTAATTTGCTGAAGCAGCTAACTAAGCTTCTAGACCAGTGGCATCAATGAGAATTTTTTATTACAGAGAACAACAAAAAAAATCCCACTTCGGCATGTGAGATAAAAGGTAAAGGAACATACATTTACTTTACACAGCAGCATATTCAGTATTAGTGTTGTTGAAAATAAATTCAATTAAAGATTTCAAAAATTTTTTTAAGTATCAATTTCAAGTTTCATTGTTTTCATAATTACAATTTAAACTGGTTTTGCTAGGGAAAAAAGCAAGAATGTTGAAGACTCAAGCTGAACGTTTTTTAGCTGGTCTTGGCAATACATGATACAACGTTTCTTTATATACATACCTTGGAAGATAATATAACTTTAGCCTGAATGTGGAGTTCAAATGCAGTTTTATATCTGCAAGCATCAATTTTTTACCTGCAAATATGTTTGTCCACACATACACACGCACACACACTAGATACCTGCAGCGTTGAAAGCAAAAATTTACTTTAAAAATTATTGTTATACTTAAATTCAGAAATTTCTCAGAACTTCAGTCATCCTGTCTCATTACAGTTGGACTAGATGATTGTCGCAGGTCCCTGTCATGGGTTTGAGATAGGACATTGCCAGGAGGACACACGAAAAGAGGGCAACCAGGCTCCAAGCTTAAAGTTGCAAAAAAGTGTTTTAATTTCCTAACAGAGTTGGAGGATAAATGCAGGCAAAAATAAACTTTTCATACAGTTTTTGTTCACTCCCCCCTCCCTCTTATGAACCTATAGTATTCACCCCCTTTCCTCCTTTACAATCAACAAGCTGGGGGGGGGGGCAGGGTGTGGGGTCTCTTTTCAGTCCACAGAGCAGATTCTCAAATTTACTCATCATCACAATTCTTCTACTACAAATACTCTTTATCTCTACTTGTTTCTTTCTCTCTCCAGACAGGTTTTTTCTGCTCTCACCCCCACCCTCTTAAGAAGCAGTCTCTGCACTCACCCCCCTTCCCTCTTCCCAAACCAGCAACACAGACAGGGGGCAGGTTGAGGGGTCCTCTGGTCAGTCCAATCAGGAAAAGAGGTTCTGTACTTAGCCAGGGGGTCCTTCCCACGAGAGACAGTCCTTTGAGAACTTCTTTGGCGTGGGTCCAATCTCATGAGCAACATCCCGCCCGAATTTTGCTGCAACGTGAGTCTTTTTGTCCATAAGGTGGTGTGCAGACTCTCCCGAGCCGAGGTCAGGCTGCTTCCATGTCAGGAGCAAGGCCTTTCTTTCCTTTGCAAGGCCTTTTGCAGTTTTAACTCTTAGATGAGACTCCCACTGGTTCACAGTCTTTTCCAGGCATCCACCTGCTCCTCTGGAGTGGGCTGTGGGTGAATTTCTGCATCCTTATGGACTCCATGGGCTGCAGGAGAAACTTCTTGCTCCCCCCATAGCTTTCACCACAGCTAGCAGAAAATTTTCAGCTCCGGTGCTGATGTATCACGGGCCGGGGGGGGCTGCACGAGCTGGCTTCCCCCCGGTCCGGGGTCCCTGGTCTGTGTAATCCCACCGGATCTGGAGCAGGCGGCCCCCGAGGTTCTGCAGCATGGCATTAGTCTCCAAACCACGTCAATTCAGGCAGGAAATTAAGTGAGGCTAAGGAAAGAACTGGACTCCATCTCTCTTCTGGCAGGGAGGTTTATTTGGGGTAACGGGGAAAAGGGAGTTGCAGGGGAGGAGAAGGGGGGAGGAAAGGCTGGGACAGGATAAGGGCTGCCAGCCCAGTGATGCAAAGACCTCAAGCTGATCTGGACATCGCTTTATAAAGGGAAAGGAAGGGGAGGGACTGTCTCCCCTAGAGCCAGTCCCAGGGAGTCTGAAGGGAGGACAGGCATAGGGAACCCACCAATAGATTTTGGGTACAGCAGAATGCATATTTCAAAATGAACCAATGGTATACAAAGCAGAGGGACAAAGGAGCACATGGAATCCTGAAACCCCACACTGCTACACGGTGCCGGGAGCACTGGAGCACCCCTTTCCTCCCCCTTCTTCACTGACCTTGGCAATCTCCATGCTGTTCTCCCTCACATATTTTCACCTCCACCTCCTCCTCCTCCAACTACAAAGAAGCGAAAGAAGTGCGTGCCTGCTTGTTTTGATTTCTTCTTAAATATGTTTTCACAGAGGCGTAACTAGCACCTCCAATTGGCCCACACTTGGGCAGCAGCATGTCCATCACCTTCAGAGCCATCAGAGATTGGCTCTGCTGGACTTGATGTAAAAACTTCCAGAACTTACACTCAGGACACACAGGAGCCATCTTTGTGCCACTCCCCATCCCCCAGACACCTCCCCAGGCCTACCACAACAGCTTCTGAGGGGTCCCAATTCCTCCTAGATGTTAAAAATACTTTACTGATGTTTTGGGCCAATCAAAACCACCATAGTCCCTTTTAACTGAACTATTTTAAAATAAATAAATAAATAGTCCCTAAAATGACAGGTATGCTTTCAAAGACATGGTTCCAAGATTGGTTAATTGTGTAACATCACAGAAGTATTTAATTGAACAAAGGGCAAAAAATTGAGAAAGTGTATTTTTAGTTATTGGAGTTAAATTATGTTCTTTTCTTTTGTAGACAGAGATTTGACAGAGAAGCCACCTGTGAAGTAGAAAGTATAGTCAAGCTGATCTGATTTGCATAGGTGTACCTATGCTTAAAAAACATTGATTTTACTTCATGCATACCTTAAGATCTAGCATTTCCAGTAGATGCAGTTATCTTAGTCTTCCTATAACATGATCTGTCACAGGTTTGTGTTCTTAGCCAGTGCTCATCCTAAAACAATATGTCTTATCTAATTTTGCTTATGTCATGATCATTTAATGTATTGGCCTGAAATGTTAAAAGTTTGAGCTTATGGGGAGAAAAAACTATTTTAAAACTTTCTAGCAAACAAGATCTATGCATTTATCAGCTAATAGAAACTTCAGTAAAAGTTAACTGCCTACATATGACAAAACACAATATATCATTTTTGACG
>NW_028147764.1:0-5002 GCF_008360975.1 Lichenostomus cassidix
CTGTGGCAATTTATATCCATTTTATGGAGGGTTTTGAGGTAGAAAATCAGAGTTTTTCGATCAGAGTAATGCTTTCAATGAGAATTTTGGTATAAATTTTTGGGTTTCGTTGCAATATTCCTGTGGCACTCATGATCCACAGAAAAGAAGGATTTTGCCTCATTTTTTTAGAGCAATATTGTCAGATTTAAACAGGAAATGGGTATTTGTTGCCTTTTAAAACTTTGACGTTCTGCATATAAAAATCTACAGATTCCCACAGATATTTGATCTTCCTCGATTTGGATGGAGTCTCCTTGGGAATTAAATGAATTAAAATGCCCAATTAAATTAAATGAAATGAATTAAAATTAAATTAAAATTCCTCCTTTCTCTTGGACAATTCCTTTGCCCCGTTTGGGTCAATTTATGGAATGAGATTTCCTCAGGAATTCCTCACAGCAATCCACAAGTATCTCTGATTTTTCCAACTCTCCACCTCTTTTTCCTTCAGCAATCCACAAATATCTCTGATTTTTCCAACTCTCCACCTTTTTTTCCTTCTCTCCTTGAAATGTTCTCCCAGAAAATCCATTTCCCCCCAGTCCACTCCAAATTTCAACCCCAAAAGTCCTGGAAATTTTCCTCCCCAAAAAGTCCTGGAATTCCCCGATTGTAAGATCCCAATTGTGAAAAAAAAAAAAAAAATCAGGAATGTGGAGAGCACGACACAGAAATTCATTGATAAACCCAATAATTTATAACTCCATTCATTTATTCATCCACTCATTTATAAATCCATTAATTTACAAATCCATTCATTTATAAATCCATTAATTTACAAATCCATTCATTCCTGTAATTCCTCCCATCCAGGTGTCTCATTTGAGAGGGCAGCAAATGGATTTGAATTCCCTGTTTTCCCGGAAAAAAAATCCCTAATTTTGGAGGAAAATCAGAGATTTTCAGGAGAAAACCAGGAGAGCAAAGACCTGAACCAACCCCACCCCAAAAATCCTCAATTTTACCGTTAAAATCTTATTTTTCTTCCCTCTCCACACACACCTCAGTAATCCCCACCCCAAACTATAACAGAAAATTAATTAGCTGGTTAATTACTCCTCGTTTGAGGAGGGAAATCACTGCTCAGCCCCACAGAAATACGGATTTTATTCAGCTCAGCCCAGCTGCTGCCAGAATTCACCAGGAGGAACTTCGCCAAGGAGGTTTTTCCTGTTGGAATTTCACCCTGGAGCAGCAAATCTCACCAGGAAAAGGTAAAATCCCACCAGGAAAAAGCAAAATCTCACCAGGAAAAGGGAAAATCTCACCAGGAAAAGGTAAAATCTCACCAGGAAAAGGCAAAATCTCACCAGGAAAAGGCAAAATTCCACCAGGAAAAGGTAAAATCCCACCAGGAAAAACCAAAATCCCACCAGGAAAAGGTAAAATCTCACCAGGAAAAGGCAAAATCCCACCAGGAAAAGGCAAAATCCCACTAGGAACAGGTAAAATCTCACCAGGAAAAGGTAAAATCTCACCAGGAAAAGGTAAAATCTCACCAGGAAAAGACAAAATTCCACCAGGAAAAGGTAAAATCTCACTAGGAACAGGTAAAATCTCACCAGGAAAAGGTAAAATCCCATCAGGAAAAGGTAAAATCTCATCAAGAAAAGGCAAAATCTCACCAGGAAAAGGTAAAATCCCATCAGGAAAAGGTAAAATCTCACTAGGAACAGGCAAAATCTCACCCGGATCTACTTTCTCTCATTTTTAGCCAAAACAATTCCTCTCCAAGCCCAAAACTCAAGGACATCTCACTGTCTCAGAGCCCCAAGATATGGAAACAGCAGTGAATGAACTGGGGGAGCAAACTTGGAGTGATTGACTTCATTAGCTGAAGCTGTAATTGGAGGATTAACCCTGAGATGCAAATGGACAGAACTTATAAAGTATGATAAACTCATGACTTATAAAAAACTTACAAAGTATGACAAACTGGTGCCCTGCTGTCCATGTTGGGTGTAGCCCTGGGTGAGCTGTGAGTGCCCTGAGTGCACCTGAAGGCCTTCAGTAAATTTAACTGCTTTTTATTATTTTAATTTTATCTAACCTCTGTTTTAGTTAAACCCATTTACTCATCAACCAGGGCAGAGCCTGAGCTGCATTTCTCTCCCATTATTTATTCCAGATCTGAAATCCTGCCAGGGTTGTGTTCAGAGCCACAGGAACACTTGTACCTTTTAATGAACAACTTATAAAGTATGAAAAACTCGTGACTTACAAAAAAAACTTATAAAGTGTGAAGAATTTGTGATTTGCTGTCCGTGTTGGGTGTAGCCCTGGGTGAGCTGGGAGTGCCCTGAGTGCACCTGAAGGCCTTCAGTAAATTTAATTTCTTTTTATTCTCTTCACTCTGTCTATATTCCTTTTCAGGTGATCCCATCAAGGCCTCAAAGGTAACTCAAACCACACCACGAAGTATTTAAAACCTCTGGAACAACACAAACCACCCCAAAGGAGATCTCTGCCCCACATCTGCCTCTTCAAACACCAACCCCCAGCTCCGGAGGTCCCAAAATCCCCAATTTTCCATCTCAACACCCAATAGGAACAACTCCAACCCTGTTTTATTCCCTGAATATTTCATCCTGCTGCCCCTGGAGGAGGGAAATGTCTCTGCCGAGTTTCTCCCTCCTTTCCTGAGGCTTTATTTGCTTTCTGGCTGCAGCTGGTTTGTAAACAGCTCTCCAGAATTAATAAAAAATTCATCCAGGCCGTAAGGAGTGATCAGAAATCACATGTGATCTCTAATTTCTGGGCTTATCCTGCTTTAAAACCCATCAGTGTTTAACCAGAGCTCCTGCAGCCACTCACCAAATGTACACACAGCCGCTAATTAACTGCTGCTCGAGGCTGGAAACGAAGCCAAAGCTCTGCCTTGGCTCACCTGGTCAGGGGGAGAAATAACAGCCAGAGGTGGATTGGAAAAATAAAAATAAAAATAAAAATAAAAATAAAAATAAATAAAAATAAAAATAAAAATAAAATAAAAATAAAAATAAAAATAAAAGTAAAAATAAAAGTAAAATAAAATAAAAATAAAAATGAAAATTAAAACAAAAATAAAAATGAAAATAAAAACAAAAATAAAAATAAAAATATTAAAAATAAAAATATAATAAAAATATATTTATTATTTATTTATTTAAAATAGATTAAAAATCTGTTTAAAATATAATAAAAATATATAAAGGATTATATATATTATAATATAAAATATTATATAGAATATAATACTAAATAATAATAATAAAAATTAAAAATGTGTAGGGGGATGGTTATGGGGTTTGTTTGGGGTTTTTTAATTATTTTTTTTAAAATTTCCTTTGAGCTGAATTCAGCTGTATGCTGCTAATTTGGGTTCATTATAAAGAAAATAACAGCCAGAGGTGGATTATAAAAATAAAAATATTAAAAATAAAAATATTAAAAATAAAGATCTAATATTTATTATATATATATTATAATTATATAAAAATATTATATAAAATATTATAATAAATAATAATAATAAAATTATAAATGTGTAGGGGGAAGGTTATGGGGTTTGATTGGGTTTTTTAATTATTTTTTTTAAATTTCCTTTGAGCCGAATTCAGCTGTATGCTGCTAATTTGGGTTCATTAACACCTGATAATTACTTACAGCAGTCAACATGGAATAGTTAAATCACTCAAAGGCTTTTCTTTATTTGAATATTAAATTTCCAACCTGCCCTGCCAAGCCTGCTGAAGGAGGAGTTGACACTCGCTGGGAATGGAGAGAAATCAGTTCCAATTTTTTGTCCTGACACATTTTCAAAAGAAATAATTATTTTTTTTTCATTTTTGGATCTTGAATTTTTCTCCTTATCGATGACTTAAGCTGCTATTCTTGCTCAAACTAAAGGATAGACTCCAGGTGAGGATTTATTTAATTTTTTTAATATTAATTTTCATTTATTTATTTTCTAGCAATGCTCTGTCTCTCAAGGATCCATCCCAGGTGGGACCAGGAGAAGGAATTTTATCCACTGCTGGAAAGAAAGAGGCAGAGAAAACTCAGCCACATTCAACTCCTGAATTTAGCAGCCCTGCCTAAAACTGGAAGGGATTTATTTAAAGGGAAAAAAATCACTTTTTAGTCAGAAATCATCCACAGGGAACTTCAGGGATGTTGGGTTTTCCTGGGAACAAAACCCAGGAAAAAAAATTCCACTTTGCAGGTCTGGGTTTTAATCAGGGTGTCAAAAAACCAGGATGTTTCTGGAAAAAATGAGATATTTAAAAAAATGGTTTTCACCAAAATCTGTCTTTTTTGTTGGCCTGCAGTCACTGAATAAATCCCCTCACTGCTCTGACAGCAACTCCACCTTCTGCAGCTCCTCATCCCAAATTTAGGGAGAAATCAAACTGCAAATTTGAGAAATCAAACTGCTGCAAAGGCTAACCTCGTTAATGATCTTTAATTAGTTAATTCCCCAGGATAGGACAGGATTGGGATCTTTCACTAACATCTTCATTTTTTTCCTCACTCTGTTGCCAAAATCCTGAATTTACAGAAACTTTGTGTTTATTCCAGAATAATCCTGATCCTTCCAGAGCCTGGTTTTTTATGGATATGGAATTAAATAATCATCATTTCATGAGTTAAAGAATCATCATTTCATGAGTTAAATAATCATCATTTTATGAGTTAAATAATCATCATTTCATGAGTTAAATAATCATCATTTCATCCCCACTGGAGCAGGGGATGGAAAGCAAAATGACAAATTTCCCCACATTTGGGACTGGGTGATAAAAACCCCTTTTCTTCAGGTTTTTTTTTTGGACAGCTGATATCCAATAATTTGTTAAATCTCTCCGACTGAGAAAGGAAACAAAACTTCCAGAATTCCCACCACTCTGGGAATAAATTAAAATGATATCAAGCTTGGTTTAGGGTGATTTTTGCATTCACGAGGATTCTGGTGACTTCC
>NW_028147765.1:0-5001 GCF_008360975.1 Lichenostomus cassidix
AGCCATGGCCAAGGGCTGCCCGTGGCTGCTGGCCCTGGGCAGAGGCTGGCTGGGCTGTGCTGGGAGCAGAGCAGCAATTCCTGCAGCAGCAATTCCTGCAGGGATTCAGGAGCTCATCTAGGGCTGTAGGTGGAGCAGAGCAGCAATTCCTGCAGCAGCAATTCCTGCAGGGGTTCAAGCACGGCAGGAAGGCACCCAGCAGCCCTGAGTGCTCTCGAGGAGTCGCAGCTCTCAGGGCCCAAGGCGTGGATTGCTTCCTTCCTTCCTCGGGGATTGGCGCGTTGGGATGTGCCGGGGGCGTTCCTGGAGCTCTGCTGGCTCTGGGGTGGCACTGGGCATTTGGGGCTTAGCAGGGCCCACAGCAGCTGCCCCTGGAGATGCCACAGCTGCCCCCATAGCCCCCATAGCCCCCATAGCCCCCAGAGCCCCCACGGCGGCCAGAGGAGCCTCCTCCTCCAATGTAGGGAGCTCCAGAGGAGCCCACGGAGCTCTGCTGAGGGTTGGAGCTCAGGATGGGCCCGGGGAAGGTGACCACCACCGGGGGCGGCTGGATGACCACCGTGGAGTCAGGGCACTGCCGGACACATGGCTCGTTGCAGGAGTCGGCCAGGGGACACGTGGGGCACACGCAGCAGGAAGGGGCACAGGAGGAAGGGACACAGCAGGACATCGTTGAGACGGGCAGAGAGTTCTGGAAAACAGGCCGGGAAGAGGCAAAGGGGTGAGGAAGGAGTTGAGTGGAAGGAGAGAGAAAGAGACCCCGAGAGGCCTTGGAGAGCTGGACTTACCCGGCTGGTGAGGAGAGTCGAGTGCAGGAAGGTGGATGGAGCTCTGCAAGGAGCTCAGCTCTTTTATACAGCCCGGAGAGCTTTGTGAGGGGCTGGGGGCAGAACCGCCAGGAATGAGCAATTCTGGCTAATAGAGCAGCTCCATAAAGGGAAGGCAAAAGCAGGACTACTCTGTCAGCCCTCGTTGTGGCCATTGCGGTGGGAATGAATGGCCAAGAGAGGGGCGATGGGAGGGACAGCCAGGGCCATCATTAGCTGGCAGACAGAGCTCTGCCGGAGCTGCACTCACAGCCCCAATAAACCCTGCTTTGGCCCTAATCCTCGCTGGGCCTACAGACAGCAATCCCAGCACCTCGCAGAGCTCTTGGAAATGCTGTCCCTGCAGGTTTTGGGGTCTTGGCCAACACCCCCTGCCCCGCTGGCCACCCAGGCCGTGCAGGAGGGCTCGGGCAGGAGCAGCTCACAGCCACGGCGCTGCTGCTTCCTCGGCCTTGTTTCTGCTCTCCTGCTCTCTGCCTTGCTCTCCCCTCACTCGTGGATCCCAATCCTCATCCTGCCTGTGCCTCACCCACATCATTCCGAGATAAATCACACATGAAGCTCCATCTGCCACGAGCCAAATTGCCTCTGCTTCCTGCATGACCATCGAGGCAATCAGGGACTTCACAAGTCCTCTGGAGGCAGAAAACTGCCTTCAGGATTGTCCCTGTGCAGCCATCCCAGAGCCCTCCGTGCCACCCCAGTGCCGTGTGGGATGAGCCTGGCCGGGCAGGAGGTCGGGGCTGCTGACCCTCCGTGCTCCGTCCAGCCTGACCCACTGCCCGAGGCTGTGCTTTCATTTCCTGCCCGTTCTGGGGCCACGGCTGGCGTTTGGGATGAGCCCGCAGTGGGTGGGATGGCTTCTCCCTCGCGGCGTCCCTCGTTAGCAGCCTGTAAAGGGAGTAATGACAGCCGTGCTGCTGTGCCCAGCGTTCCAAAGCCCTGCCGGGTGATGCCCAAAGTGCTCGCCAAGTGAGCCACGTGGGGATTAGGGACTCATCGGGTTCATTGGGGTCTGAGTTCATCTGCAGCCACCAATGGCCTTTCGCGCAGGGATTGGTCACTGTCCCTCCCAGGGACATTGACCCTGCAGGGCACATTTCCAGGCGCCAATTAGGATGGAGAGAATTGCAGATGACAGTTGTGTTGAGAGGTTTCTGGGCTTGGCTGGTGATGAGTTGGGCTTTGCCCAAGCCCTGACCGTGCTCCGGGCACTCTGCGATGGATAAAAGGTCTGAGAGCTCCACAGTCTGCATCCAGCTGCCTCCACTCGACTCTGCTCATCAACCGCTGTGGTGGGTGCAGGCTTTCCCTGCATCCTCCTGGCTCCTCTGGGCCTTTTGGGGAGCCTTTGGTGTGGATTTCTCGGGGAACCTTTGGATTTCTGAGGGAAAGTTAGGCTGTGGATTTCTCAGGGAATCCTTGGCTGTGGATTTTTCCAGGAATCTTTGTCCGTGTTCTCCTCACGCTCTCCCAGAATAGAGTTAGGATGATCAGGATTTTCCCTGCGGGCTCAAGTCCTCTGTTTGCCTGGGGATTTGGATGTGGGAGTTTTTCTTAATTCCCACTCTCAGCCGAGGCCCAGGCATGGTGAGAGCAGCAGGGATCAGAGCAGCCATTGCAGCGGTGAAAGGGGTTTTGCTGGGAATGGCTGAGATGATGCCGAGCATCTCCTGGGACACAGAGTGCAGGTGGGACAGAGGCAGGAGGGATTTGGGATGAGCCCTGCAGTGAGCCGTGGCTCTGCCTTGTCTTGCAGCTGTCCCAGCTGACCGCAAGCATGTCCTGCTGTGCCCCTACCGGTTGTGTGTGCCCCACGTGTCCCCTGGCTGAGTCCTGCAACGACCTGTGTGTCAAGCAGTGCCCTGACTCCACGGCGGTCATCCAGCCGCCCCCGGTGGTGGTCACCTTCCCCGGGCCCATCCTGAGCTCCTTCCCGCAGCAGAGCACCGTGGGATCCTCTGGAGCTCCTTACCTCTCAGCTGGATCTGGGGGCGCTGGGGGCATGGGTGGCATGGGGGGCTCTGGGGGCATGGGAGGCTTTGGGGGCATGGGGGGCTCTGGGGGCATGGGGGCTTTGGGGGCATGGGGGGCTCCGGGGGCATGGGGGGCTTTGGGGGCATGGGGGGCATGGGCGGCTCTGGGGGCATGGGGAGCAGCTCTGGCTTCTGCAGCATTGGGGGCTCTGGGGGCATGGGGGGCTCTAGGGGCTCTGGGGGCATAGGGATCTGTGGGGGCATGGGGGGCTCTGGGGGCATGAGGGGCTCTGGGGGCAGCTCTGGCTCCTGTGGCATGGGGGGCTCTGGGGGCTCTGGGGGCCGCGGCTCCAGGGCCCTCCTGAGCCTCTGTGGGACCTGCTAGACCCCAAATGTCCCTGCGGCTCCCTGCTGCCTCTGCCCGCAGCCTCCAGCGGCAGCTCCTGCTGTGCTGAGCTCCCCGAGCCAGGCTGGAGTGCAGCCCCAGGAGCCGCAGGGTCCCTGTCCCTTGTCCCCTGTCCCCTGTCCCCTGGCCAGTGTGACCCCGCAGCGCTCAGCGGCACTTTGGGGTTTCCAGCTCTGCCCGCAGCGCTGCCCCTCTGTGCTGCCATGTCCCTGAGCTGTTGGGATTTTTGCATTTCCAGCGCGTTGTCGCTGCTCTGCTTTGTCTCTGTCTGGTGCTCCCTGTGGCCTTTGCCATCCGCATTAAAGAGTCTGATTGCATGAAGGATTTCTGTGGTTCGGAATTTCTTGGTCCTGGCTGGGAATGAGGCTCTGGATGAGCGAGGGTGGGAAATGTGTGATGGTGGAACGGTGGGATGGTTTGGGTGGGAAATGTGTGATGGTGGAACGGTGGGATGGTTTGGGTGGGAAATGTGTGATGGTGGAATGGTGGGATGGTTTTGGGAAATGCCCAGCAGTGCAGGTTTGATAATAAATAGAATAACAGGGAAATGATTATCATTGAATGAGGGAATTTATGATCACAGGATTGAAAATTATCCTGAGCTGGAAGGATCATCAGAGTGCAATTCCCAGCCCTGCAGAGACATCCCAAAATCCCCAAATTTCCCTGGCAGCATTGTCCAGACGCTCCCGGAGCTCTGGCACCCTCGGGGCTTTGCCCATTCCCTGCTCAGCGCCCAACACCCTCCGGGACAAGAATTTCCCAATATCCACCCAAACCTCCCTTTTTTATGCTCTAAAGAAACCAGAAGCCGAGTTTTGGTACAGAAAACTTTATTTGGAAAGAGAAGCTTTCCTACAATTGTGGAACAAAACTTTCCAGGAGACAAAGAGCATCGTCCTGGGGGTTCGGTGAGGCTCTGGCAAATCCTCAGCATCCAAATGCTGCAAAAAAACTGGGAATTTCCCTCTCGGCGGCGTCGCCGTGTGCAATTCCGAGCGTTTGAGGTCACCTCTCTAAGCTCAGCGCCAGTAAAACATCCGGGAGAAGCCAAGGGGAGCGAGGCAGGGAAGCTGCAGGAAAACAGCTCTAAACTAGGGGAAAAATTAGGGTTTGCAACTCGAGCCTGTTTTTCCCGCGGGCTGAACTCCCGCGGAGGAGCCTGAGGAGCCCCGGGGCGCTGCTTCCCAGCCCCAAATGACATCCGGAAATTATCTGGAATTAATTTATCTGGGAATTATCTGGGATTTCGCTGGAATTCCCTCGCGGCTCAGTACGTCCAGCGCTTCCCGGCGCGGTAGGAGTTGCAGGGGTGAGTCCATTGCGAGGAGTAGGTGTAGGAATATTTCGGGGCGCAGCGCGGCTCGGGTCGAGCCAACACCGGCGCTGCCACCTTGTCCCCAGCCGCCTCCAGCCTCCCGGCCACCTCGGCGGCCAGCGGGGCCACCACGGCCGGGGGCTCGGTGGCTGTCACCTCCGGCGGCTCCGAGGCTCCCACGACGGTTTGCTGCGGGTAGGTGGTGAGGATGGGACCCGGGAAGGTGACAACCACGGGCGGCGGGTAGATGATGACCCGAGAGTCCCCGCAGGTCACCACGCAGGGCTCGTTGGTGCTGCTGGCCAGCGGCTGGGGACACTTGGCGTCGCACGGCGTGGCGCAGGCCAGCTGGGTGGAAGCCATCGGCGCTGGGTGAGCCTGAAAGGGGTGCGAAGGGTTAAAAAAAAATCCTGCAAATCGCCGAAAAACCAAAGCGACACGAGCCCGGCTTGTGGCTGTTGATGTTTGGCTCTT
>NW_028147766.1:0-5001 GCF_008360975.1 Lichenostomus cassidix
AGATTTGTTCAGGAGAAGATTTGTTCAAGAGGAGATTTTTTCAGGAGATGATTTATTCAGGTGAAGATATGCTTGAGAGATTTGTTCAAGAAAAGATTTGCTCAAGAAAATATTTTTTCCAAGGAAAGATTCGTTCAGAAGATTTGCTCGAGAGAAGATTTGTTCAGGAAAAGATTTGTTCAGGAGAAGATTTCTTCAGGAGATGATTTGTTCAGGAGAAGATTTTTTCAAGAGAACATTTGCTTGAGAGATTTGTTCAAGAGAAGATTTGCTCAAGAGAAGATTTGCTCAAGAGAAGATTTGCTCAGGAGAAAATCTGTTCAGGAGATTTGTTCAAGAGAAGGTTTGTTCAAGAAAATATTTTTTCAAGGAAAGATTTGTTCAGGAGAAGATTTTTCAGGAAAAGATTTGTTCAAGAGAAGATTTGTTTAGGAGAAGATTTGTTCAGGAGAAGATTTGTTCAGGAGAAGATTTGTTCAAGAGGAGATTTTTTTCAGACGATTTATTCAGGAAATTATTTGTTCAGGAAAAGATTTCTTCAAGAAAATATTTTTTTCAAGGAAAGCTTTGTTCAGGAGAAGATTTCCTCAAGAAAAGATCTGTTCAGAAGATTTGTTCAAGACAAAATTAGTCCAAGAGAAGATCTGCAGAGCTCAGCCTGGCTTTTCTTCCCACCTCCCTGATCCCAAATAGTGGGAATTGCTCTTACTGCAGATCCTACAGGGAGAGTTTGTGTTTCCCTGGAATATCCCAAATCCACATTTGTTGTGTTGCTCTGTGTGGGCTGTTTGGCTGCCCCTGAACCCATTTGTTGACATAAGAACACAACCAGATTTTCGAGCAGCATCTGCTTCTCTTTCTTCCATGAATTCTGCATATTTTCTGCTCTCCTGTTCCAAAAGCTGCTGGGCTGACATCCAATAACCTCTCCAAGCTCCTCAAAAAGCGTTTCCGGCAGTTGCCCGATGGTCTGAATAAGGATGATAAAAAAACTGGGTGATCTGCATGAGAATGATTGATTGATTTATTGATTGATGGTTTGATTGATTGGCGGAGTGCAATAAAATTGGAAAAACTAAGCCCTCCCTCCCCAGAAAAACGTGAGATCCGTGGAGCCCACGGTTTTAAAAGCAGTGCCTTGGGGTGCAGTTTGAGCAGAGCCATAAAATCAGTTGGAAATCTGCTCACTTAGGGCTTTGATTTGTGTTTATTCACTGCACATTAGCTCAGATGGTGCCTCTCCTCCTCTGCAGAACTCCTGGAGTGAATCACAGAATTCCAGAGAGGTTTGGGTTGGGAAAAGACCTCAAATCCCATCCAGTGGGACATGGCAGGGACACCTCCTGCTGCCCCAGGTGTCACCAAGCCCTGTCCAGCCTGGCCTTGGGCACTTCCAGGCCATAAAAAGTGAATTTTACTCACATTATGGACAAAGATGTGGCTCAGTCTGCAGCTGAGCTGGGTTTAAACCAAGTTTAGTTGCTTTTCCAGGCAGGTAAACACTGTTTATTTCACTCTGCCCCTCTCTGGTAACCCCAAAAATCAGAATTATGAGGACAAAATCTCTTTCCAACCCTCCCAGGTGGGAGTGTGAGGACATCTCCCAGCTTCTCCTGGTGCAAATTTCATGACAAAAACCAACCAAACCCCACTTTAAGTGCCTAGAGGATGAATTTTTGTGCCACCCTTGTGCTCCACAGGGTGTAAACTTGGATTTTCAGCCTCATCCTGCAGTACCAACCCCAGCTTTGATCTCCCTGCTCCTTTGCTGATAGCTTGAGTTATTCCTTCGTTAACCTTTAGGCAGCTAATAACAAATTATACATCATTATCTGAGCTCCAAACGGGCTGTAAATCGCATGGCTCCACTCGGCTCTCAGGTGTTCTCAGCCAGGCAGCAATAAAAGGGCATTTAAGGATGCAAAAAGGAGCAAAAAAGGGAGGAAAACCTTTTTTTGGTTTTCCAAAAGGGCAGTTCGGCCTGTCAGTGGGAAGGTTGGGTTGGATGAACGACGGGGATGGGAAAATGTGGTGATCAAAGTGGGGAGTGGTTAGAATTGTTTAAAATGGGGTTCTGAATGGCTTTGACTCGGCAAAATTAAAGCCTGTAGGAATATTTGCAATGAAATCACTCACATAACTGCCTGTCCCACCCCTGGGAGTGCCCAGGCCAGGCTGGATGGGGCTTGGAAAAATTTGGGATAGTGGGAGATGTCCCTGTCCATGGCAGGGGTGGCTCTGGATGATTTCAAGGTCCTTCCACCCCAATAGAATTGTATAATTTATATATTACGACAACAAAACGCTGCTGTTTGTTCCTTTGATTCTCGTGTGCCACAGCCAGCTGTGTTTGGGATGAGGATTTTGAGGATTTTGGGGATCTGAGGTGGGGTTTGCTCCCCTGGCCAGGCTGGGAATGGAAGCTGGCATTTCTGAGCTGCAATATTTTGTCTCCACCATCTCCCCACAGCATCTTCTCCCTGGCGCTTCACCCTTGTGGTAACAGAGTGATTTTCATTCTGTGAATCAAAATCCATGCTGGATAAGTATTTCTCACTGTGTTGCTGCAGCCAAATTGTTGGTTCTGTCTGCACAGAAGTTGAATTTTGCACCTTTTTTTCAGGAAATTCCAGGATGAGATAGCAGGAACAACCCTGCCTGGGACATTTCCCAGGATAATCCCATCAGCTCCCAGCCCAGGATGGGTTGGAGTTGGCTGACTTGATGGAGGAGAGATTTCGAGCAGATTGGATCTTTTCCTTACCTTTTCAGTGTGTTAAACTCTATTTTATTTCTATTTTATGCTGAAAACACATCGTGGCATCACAGCATGGTTTGGTTTGGAAAGGGAATTTTGATCTCTGATGTTCTCAGGGCAAATCCCAGTTTTCCACCTGGGTGATCCCAATTCCCACCTGGAATTCCTGCTGAGGTTCTTCACTAACAGGAGCCCAAAACTCCTTCTGGATCCACCTGGACAGATCCCTTCCTCCTTAATTTATCCAAAATTTGTAAGGATGGAATAAAAAGCAGTGCTAGGAGGTGTTGTGTGCTGAGCAGAGGATTTCAGTCTGGTTTTATCTCTGTTTTCTGCTTTGGTTTCCACCAGCCTGAGCCAAAGATGACAAAAGTGTGGAGAGCTGGAGTTGCTCACTGCTGGTTTTTAGGCATCTCCTCTGCCCTCCTGCACCTCAAACATTTGCCTACAGGCAGCACTTTGATCGATTTGATTTTTTATTTATTTCTTTTCAAAGGCACTCCTACAGCTTTTTAGCTGTTTAACACCTGTTGCCTCTTATGGGGGTTTGAATCTCCTTTTAGGAGACAAAAAAAATAATAAAAATCAGGTGTTTGGTTTTTTAAAAATAAAAAAACAGAGTTTTTTTTTTAAAAATAAAATCAGGTGTTGTTTAAAAATAGAGAAAATTGGGAGTTTGTTCTTTAAAAAAATAAAAATCAGGAGTTTGTTTTTTAAAAAACATAAAAATCAGAACTTTGTTTTTAAAAAAAATTTAAAATCAGGTGTTTGTTTAAAAAAATCAGAAAAATGAGGAGTTTGTTTTTTAAAAAATAGAAAAATCAGGTGTTTGTTTAAAAAAATCAGAAAAATGAGGAGTTTGTTCTTTAAAAAATTAAAAAATCAGGTGTTTGTTTAAAAAAATAAGAAAAATCAGGAGTTTGTTTTTTAAAAAAAGAAAAAATCAGGTGTTTGTTTAAAAAAATCAGAAAAATGAGGAGTTTGTTCTTTAAAACAAAGAAAATCAGGTGTTTCTTTTCGAGCTTTCTGCTGTCTAACAACGCGAGGTTTGCTCTTTTAACTGCAATAAATCCTCCAGACAGGTTGTCCTTGAGGCCGCTGTGCTTTGAAAATGGGTGAAGAGACCCAAAAATCTGAATTTTGGTGCTCCTCTGAGTGTTCAGGAGCAGCTTCTGGAGATTCTCCTGCTGTTCCCCAATTTATCTTCTCCCTGGAAACCCTTTGGGCAGTTTGTGATGCTCAGAGCAGCAGCAGCACTGCAGGAGGAGGATTTAGGGCATCGTTGGGATGTCACAGGTCACAATCCCAAAATCGCCCCGCTTGCCCCATTTCCCATTTTGGGAGGGAATTCCCGAGGGTTTGGGGTTGAATCCTCAGCCCTGCCCTCCCCAGAGGAGGATAATTCTGTATTTACAGCCCTTCTCTCCACCAGGCTCGATGGCACCTCGGGGAGCCGTTGGGGAAGGAATGCTGATTCCCTTTATGAATTTTTGATGGGGGAGGAGGAGCCAGAGAGGCCACAGGGGGAACTTGTGAAATGTTAATATTTTTTTCTCTTTTTTTTTTAGCACCGTTTTTCTATTTTTTAGCAATTTTTTTTCTATTTTTTAGCCTTTTTTTTCTATTTTTTAACATTTTTTCCTATTTTTTAGCATTTTTTTTCTATTTTTTAGCATTTTTTTCTATTTTTTAACATTTTTTTCCTATTTTTTAGCCTCCCCTCTAATCGCATCCCCGAGGCTAAACCTCCCCAAATTTCCCTCCCATCCTTCACCCCATTCCTGCCTGCAAAGCAAAAAAAAAAACCCCAAAAAACTCAACGTCCTCCACTCCCCAACCTCAATAATCAGATTTTTCAGCTGCTGCCCTCCTCCAGAAAAGCAAGATGCTCAGTAAACAGGATATTTGCCTCCAATCTGCTCTCAATGAACCTCCTTTGTTCGTTTTTGTTCTGGTGGTCCTGGGGGTGGCACTCCTGGGACTGGGAGGGTCTGACAGACTTTCGGGGTTGAGGAGGAAATGAAGGTTTTGCTTTTATTCCAGAGGATGGATTCACATTACTCAGCTGTGATTTTTTTTCTTCTTCCCATCATCGACACAAACAAATGTTCACCCCTGGCTGCTTTCTGCAGGTGAAATGTTCCCTCAGCTTGACCTCAAAAACAGATTTCATCACACAGGGGGGTCCTGTGGGGTGGTTTGTAGGTTTGGGGAATTTTTTTGGGTTTTTTAGGATTTTTTTA
>NW_028147767.1:0-5001 GCF_008360975.1 Lichenostomus cassidix
CCCTTTCCCAGGCAATCTGGAGATTCCCGACTCCCCCCCAATGATTCCCAGCCCTTTTCCGGGAATTCCCGCCCCTTTCCCGGCGATTCCCGCCGCTGTTTGGTGCTGGCTCTGCAGGGCAGGAGTCCTCGGCCGCAGCTTTGGTCTCTGCGCTCGCTGAGCCTCAGCAACGCTCAGCTGCTCCGCCTGGAGCCGTGGGGGAGAGTGGGAGGATTCGTGCTGCCCTCTGGTGGTGTAAAGGAGGGACGGTAGGGCTGTGCAGAGCTGCTCAGACACCCCTACTTAACCCCGTGCTGCCCTCTGTTGATGTGAACGAGGGACTGCAGGGCCACAGCGTGCTGCTCAGCCAGACCAAATTAACCCCTCATTCATTAATAAATCCCTAATTAATTAACCACTCCTAGTTACCCTGCCCTGAATTGACTGTGCCCCTAACTGACCCCATGCTGCCCCCTGGTGGTGTAATGGAGGGACTGCAGGACCATGCTGTGCTGCTCAGCCAGACCTAATTAAATCCCAATTAATTAATTAACCCCTAATTAGCCCTGTGCTGCCCCCCTGGTAGTGTAAAGGAGGGACTGAAGGGCCTTTTAATACGGCTTCTTTGTTTAATTTCCTTTATTTTACCTCAATTTTGGTTCTTCTGAAAGGATGAATTAGGAAATTATTTAGATTGGAAAAGACCTCCAAGATCACCCAGCATTGCTTGATGACACCAGAAGAACCTATTACACAGCAGGTGAGATTTTTTAGGGTGTAAATTTAATAAATCAGCTCTTCCCAATGAATTTCCAATCTCAATCTGAATCCCGATGGATGTTCCTGCCCCAGCATTTGTCCAGGTGGCCACAGGGAATCAGGACGACGTGGAAGCCACCAGCCAGGTGTCTTCGCAATGTTGGTCACCGGGAGTGAGGGTCACCTGGGCTCTTCCCAGTGTGGGTCCTCTGATGGGGGATGAAGTTGCAGCAGCACATGAAGCTCTTCCTGCACTCGGGGCACTTGCAGGGCTTCCCTTACCGGTGGCTCCGTTGATGTTTGGTCAAGTGAGAACTCCTGGAGAAGCTCTTCCCACATTTGGGACACTCATAGGGTCTCTCCCCGGTGTGGATGTGCTGGTGCCTGATGAGGTGGGAGTTCTGTTTGAAGCCCTTCCTGCACTCAGGGCAGCGGAAGGGCCTCTCACCTGTGTGAATCACCTGGTGCTGGAGAAGATTGCTGCTGGTCTGAAACATCTTCCCACACTCAGAACACTCATAGGGTCTCTCCCCCGTGTGGATGCGCCGGTGCTTGACAAGGGTGGAATTGTCCTTGAAGCCCTTTTTGCAGTCAGGGCAGCGGAAAGGCCTCTCATCTGTGTGAATCACCTGGTGCTGGAGGAGATTGGAGCTGCTCTGAAACATCTTCCCACACTCAGGGCATTCATAGCGCCTCTCCCCGGTGTGGATCTTCTGGTGGATGATCAGGTAGGACCTCCGGCTGAAGATCTTCCCACATTCTCCACACTCATAGGGTCTCTCCCCAGTGTGGATGCGACGGTGGGTGATGAGATGGGAGTTCTGTTTGAAGCCCTTCCTGCACTCAGGGCAGCGGAAAGGCCTCTCATCTGTGTGAATCACCTGGTGCTGGAGGAGATCTGAGCTGGTTGGAAACCTCTTCCCACACTCAAGGCACTCGTAGGGTCTCTCTCCAGTATGGATCATCTTGTGGATGATCAGCTTGGAGCTCTGGCTGAAGCTCTTCCCACATTCCCCACACTCATAAGGTCTCTCCCCTGTGTGGATCCTCTTGTGGCGGATCAGGTGGGAGCGCCGGCTGAAGCTCTTCCCACACTCCAAGCACTGGTGGAGCTTCTCCCCATCATGAAGCTGCTCAGGAACCTGCAGTTCTGAACTCTGATTAAGGCTCTGGTTGCCTTCCCAGCTCAGGGTGGGTCTTTGCTCCTCACAGCACCCTGGGCTGGGTTTGCAGCCCCTCCTCATGCAGCATCTCTGGGCCTTTTTCTCCCTCTTCAATTCCTGGCTCATGGAGCTGCTCAAAACAGCCTCTTCCACGAGGTTCTGCTGCAAGGATTTGTCCTCCCTGGTCTCCACCCTTACCTCACTGCCTGGGGGAGGAAGGACAAGGAGAGGATTTGGAATTTGCCTCCATGCCAGAGGGAAGGGGAAGGAGATCCCCCCCAGTCCATCCCCCAACAGCAGCAGGGTTGTCCTGCAGCCAGGGGTGATGCTGGGCTGGGAGATGGAGGAGAAGAGAGGGGGAAAGGGGCAGTGACTTCCTCCTCACCTGCCTGGGGGTCCTGGGGCATCTTCCTCTTCCTCACAGCTTCCTCCTCCATCCAGCTGAGGTTTGGGAATGGGAAATCCTGGTTTGGAGAAAAACAAGGAGTAACTACCTTGGCTTTGAAGGTCACCCTGTCCAATTCATCTCTAGAAGTCACCAGGGCTCTGCGGTTCATAAAAACCTCCAGACCACCAGGATTCAGCCCCAAAACAGACTCTCCCAGCAGTTCTCCCTCTCTGGCCTCTCCACTCTGGGGTTCTGGGTTTCCCCCTGTCAGGGCTGCAGGGGTCCCATGTCTACTGGGGGTTCCCCTCTCCAGCATCCCCACTCTCCCCAGACTGATTGAGGTCCCAGCAATCCCAGGGGATCCCCCTCTCCAAGTTCCCCACTTTGGGCTTCTGGAGGTCTCCTCTCTCTAGGGTCCTGCTTAGAGGAGTCAATGGGTTTGGGGGTCCCAGGGATCCCCTCTCCCCTGTTCTCTCACCATGCTGCCAGGGGTTCCCCAGCTCTGCCATTGCCCCTCTCCATTCTCCCCTCCCATGGCTCTCCCAGGACTCCCCAAAACCAGTGTCCCCCACCCCCCACTAGGTCCCACATGGTCCCCACGTGACACCAGGCAGAGCCCAACCCCCACCACAGTGGGGATCCACATCCCCCCACCCCCACCGGGGCTCTGCCAGCACCGCCATGGGAACCCCCAAAAACACCTCCTGGGGACACCCCAATGTCCCCCCGAGGGGCATTTGCATAACCTGACTGGGGCTTACTGGGACCATGTGGAGAGGAAACTGGGGACACATTGGGACAAACTGGGATCATACTGGCAGCAACTGGGACCATACTTTGGGCAACTGACTGAAACTGGGGTCATGCTGGAGGACACTGGGAGTAACTGGGAAAGACTGGGATCATTCTGAGGGAACCAGAACCTTACTGGGGCAGCTGGGAGTGCCTGGGAATGACTAGGAGCATGCTGAGGGCAACTGGGATATACTGGGAATGTCTGTAACCATACTGAGCTGACTGGAACCACACTGGGAACAGTTGGGACCATGCTGGGGGCAACTGGGAGCAATTGAGAGTGTCTGGGGCCACCCTGGGCAGGACTGGGACTATAGCAGGAGCCAATGGGGGCAATAGGGATCATACTGGAAGGAATTGGGAACAACTGGAACTATGCTGGGGGCAACTGGGATCATACTGGGATCACAGTGGGAGCAGCTGGGTGCATGCTGGGAGAGACTGGAATTATACTGGGATTGACTGGGAGAGGCTGTGGACAACTGGAATGATGCTGAAAGCAACTGGCAGGAAGTGGGAATGACTGGCAGCACTGAGGGCAACTGGGATATACTGGGAGAGACTGGGAGACACGGGGATCATACTGGAAGCTACTGGGCTCATGCTGGCATTGACAGGGAGCAACTGGGATCACACTGGAGGCCACTGGCATCATACTGGGAGGAACTGGGATCATACTGGGATTACAGTGGGTGTCAATGGACTCTGACTGGGGCTTACTGGGAGCTACTAGGCCCATGCTGGGAGCCAACTGGGGATACACTGGGAGCAACTGGGAATGACAGGGTGCATGCTGGTGACAACTGGGATCTACTGGCAGTGACTGGGATAATCCTGGGGGCAACTGAACCATACTGAGGTAACTGGGAGAGCCTGGGAATGACTATGAGAATGTTCAGGGAACTGGGATATACTGGGAGTGCCTGAGGCCATGCAGGTGGTGACTGGGACCATACTGGGAAAGACTGGGAATGTGCTGGGGGGAACTGGGACCATACTGGGGGCAAGTGGGAGTGACTGGGGCCCTGCTGGGAGAGACTGGCATCATCCTGGACTCATACTGGGATTGTACTGGGAGTGACTGTGACTATGCTAGCAGCAACTGGGAGAACTGGGAACACACTGGGCAGAAGACGGGGGAACTGGGAGCACCTGGGACTGTGCTGGGGGCAAATTGCATCATAATAGGGAATGACTGGGAGTGACTGGGTTCATACTGGGAGAGACTGGGCTCATACTGGGAGTGAGGAGAAAACTGAACCACACGGGGCGGGGGGTGGGCGGGGGAGCTGGGAATGTTGGCAACTGGGCTCATACTGGGAGTAGCCACTTGCAGGACCCGGGAGCCCTGAGCCCCTTTCCCGGCCATCCTGCCCCCAAGCCACCAGACTGCCCCACCAGGGCTCCCAGCAATCCCAGGCATTGCCCCTCGCCGATTCCCCGCTCCGGGCTGCTGGCGCTCTCCTCTCCCTGCGCTTCTGCTTAGACAAGCCGCGGCTCCCGGAGCTCCCCAAAAGCCGCTGTCCCCCCCTCCCTCGCCAGTCACCCAGTGGCCCCGGGCAGAGCTTGGAGGGCCCGGGCAGAGCCCAACCCCCACCGCGGGGGGACCCGCATCCCCCTGCCCCCCATCGGGGCTCTGCCCGCACCGCCACCGGGACCCCCAAAAACACCTCCCGGGGAACCCCCCATGTCCCCCCGAGGGGCAGCTGCGGCTCGGCTTTGGAGTCCCGAAAACTCCAAACATCCCCAAAAACCCCAAACGCAGGGACCCCCCGGATATTTGGGGCGAGCTCCCCCTCCCCGCTCACCTGCGGGATGGGGGCGGCGATGCTCCAGGGGGGCTGCGAATTCAGGGAGACCCAAACCGCGTGGCTCCTCACCGATCCTCCTTTGGCCCTCCTCTTCCTCTTCCTCCCG
>NW_028147768.1:0-5009 GCF_008360975.1 Lichenostomus cassidix
CCAGGATCCAAGGAATTCCCTGCCTGGTGCTCAAATTCAGGAAAGCTCTGCCTGGTGCTCCTGGGAATTCCAGGAGAGGTTGGATCCATCTCTCTGAAATCCAAGGAAAGCCCTGCCTGGATCTCACATCCAAGGAAAGCTCTGCCTGGTGTTCCCAGGATCCAAGGAAAGCCCTGCCTGGTGCTCAAATCCCAGGAATTCCCTGCCTGGTGCAATCCCTGGATTTTAGGATTGTGCACAGCTTGGCCTCAACAATCCCAAAATATTTCCCAACCTCAGCCATTCCAGGATTTTCCCTTCCAATTCCCAAACTAACACCAGATTCCCCACCCACCCATCCTTCCCCAATCCCAGCCCATCCCAGCACCTCTCCTGGAAACCCCTGCCTGGTGTTCCTGGGAATTCCAGGAGAGCTTGGATCCATGAAAAACCACTCTGGGAATTCCAGGAGAGGTTGGATCCATCTCTCTGAAATCCAAGGAAAGCCCTGCCTGGTGCAATCCCTGGATTTTAGGATTGTGCACAGCTTGGCCTTGACAATCCCAAAAACATTTCCCAACCTCAGCCATTCAGTGATTTCCCCTTCCCATTCCCAAACTAACACCAAATTTCCCCATCCACCCACCCATCCTTCCCCAATCCCATCCCAGTACCTCTCCTGACGTTGTTCCACAGGTGATCTTTGCTCGCACACCTCTCGAAGGCCTCAGGTAACTTCACGTGCCCCGAGCAGAGGTACCAGAACAGGATCCCAAAGGCATAAACATCCACGGAATTGTCGTATTTTCCTGGGGAAAACCATGTGGGATCAGCAGGGAGAACAGCACTGGGAGCTGGGCAGGATGGGGAGGGATTGCAGTGCTGGTTTGCCCCAAATTTAGATTTAATTTCGTAGCTGGGAAGGGATTTCTGTGCTGCTTTGCCTCAAATATAGATTTAATTCCACAGCATTTCAAAATTTCTGTGCTGCTTTGCCTCAAATTTAGATTTAATTTTGTAGCATTTCAAAATTTCTGTGTTGCTTTGCCTCAAATTTAGATTTAACTCCACAGCATTTCAAGATTTCTGTGCTGCTTTGCCTCAAATTTAGATTTAATTTTGTAGCATTTCAAAATTTCTGTGTTGCTTTGCCTCAAATTTAGATTTAACTCCACAGCATTTCAAGATTTCTGTGCTGCTTTGCCTCAAATTTAGATTTAATTTTGTAGCATTTCAAAATTTCTGTGTTGCTTTGCCTCAAATTTAGATTTAACTCCACAGCATTTCAAGATTTCTGTGCTGCTTTGCCTCAAATTTAGATTTAATTTTGTAGCATTTCAAAATTTCTGTGTTGCTTTGCCTCAAATTTAGATTTAACTCCACAGCATTTCAAGATTTCTGTGCTGCTTTGCCTCAAATTTAGATTTCATTCCACAGCATTTCAACATTTCTGTGCTGCTTTGCCTCAAATTTAGATTTCATTCCACAGCATTTCAACATTTCTGTGCTGCTTTGCCTCAAATTTAGATTTCATTCCACAGCATTTCAAAATTTCTGTGCTGCTTTGCCTCAAATTTAGATTTCATTCCACAGCATTTCAAGATTTCTGTGCTGCTTTGCCTCAAATTTAGATTTCATTTCGTAGCTAGGAAATTTCTGTGCTGCTTTGCCTCAAATTTAGATTTCATTCCACAGCATTTTAAAATTTCTGTGTTGCTTTGCCTCAAATTTAGATTTCATTCCACAGCATTTCAAAATTTCTGTGCTGCTTTGCCTCAAATTTAGATTTCATTCCACAGCATTTCAAGATTTCTGTGCTGCTTTGCCTCAAATTTAAATTATCATTTCGTAGCTAGGAAGGGATTTCAGTGCTGCTTTGCCTCAAATTTAAATTTAATTCCATAGCAGGGAATTAAATTTAAATTTGAGGGGAAATTCCCTCAAATTTAAATTAAAATTAAAGGGAATAATTCACTTGATTTTAGTGCTGCTTTGCCTCAAATTTAGATTTAATTTCACAGCATTTCAAAATTTCTGTGCAGCTTAAATTTATAAATTCTTGGAATTTGGGAAAGCTTGACTTCAATCCCAATTCCTGCTGCATTCCTGAGCTGCACAGAAATTTTGAAATGGGGAAAATGAAAATAAAAGAAGAGGAAAATGAAAATAAAAGGGGGAAATATGAAAATAAAGGAAGGGGGAAATATGAAAAATAAAAGAAGGGAAAAATAAAATAAAATAAAATACAAGAACAATAAAATATGGGGAAAAATAAAATAAAATACGGGGAAAAAATGAAATAAAATAAAATAAAATACAGGGAAGAGTAAAATAAAATACGGGGAAAAAGTAAAATAAAATACGGGGAAAACCAAAATAAAATAGGAGGAAAAATAAAAGGAAAAATAAAATAAAATACATGTGAAAAATAAATAAAATAGGGGGGAAAATTTAAAGAATACAGGAAAAATAAAGTAAAATACAGGAAAATAAAGTAAAATGTGGGGAAAACCAAAATAAAATACAGGAAAATAAAGTAAAATGTGGGGAAAACCAAAATAAAATACAGGAAAATACAGTAAAATGTGGGGAAAACCAAAATAAAATACAGGAAAATACAGTAAAATGTGGGGAAAACCAAAATAAAATACAGGAAAATACAGTAAAATGTGGGGAAAACCAAAATAAAATACAGGAAAATAAAGTAAAATAGGGAGAAAACCAAAATAAAATGCAGGAAAAAATAAAATAAGGGGAAAATGCCCAGCATGGACTGCAAGCAGGGAATTTTCTGGGGTTAAAAGATGAATTCCAAGGAATCCCCTGGAGAATTCAGAGAATTCAGGAGGATCCTACCTGTGAAGAGCTCAGGAGCCATGTGGATTGGAGTTCCCACGATGCTCCCTGACATCATCGCCTCGGGTTTGCAGAACCCCAAATCTGTGATTTTCCCTCTGTTCTTCTTGTCCAGCTGGGGAGGAAACACAGCCAGGCAGGTAAGAACTGCATTTCTGCCAGAAAAATCTCAATTTTTTGATATCAATTCACACCAGGAGGGCTGGGAATCTTATTTCAAATCGGATTTCCTGGCTGAAATCTGATTTTTTCCCTTCATTTCAGGGAAGCAGAACTGGAAATCTGCTTGGGTTAACACCAACACAGCTCAAAAAGCCCACCTGGAGAAGGTTTTTCCTTCACTCACACCTTGTTTTTCCCATTAAAAACATTTTGAGATGAGTGAGAGGAAGGGATTTTCCTTACCAGGACGTTTTTGAGTTTGATATCTCTGTGCACCAACTGTGCAACCTCCCTGGGATTGACATCAAATCCCACCTGGAGAAGGTTTTTCTCTCACTCACAGCTTGTTTTTCCCACTAATATTATTTTGGGGTGGATCAGAGGATGGGATTTTCCTTACCAGGATGTTTTTGAGTTTGATATCTCTGTGCACCAAGCCCTGGCTGTGCACAGAGCCCTGCAAACTCCCTGGGATTGACATCAGAACAACCCAAAAATCCCACCTGGAGAAGGTTTTTCCTTCACTCAGAGCTTGTTTTTCCCATTAAAACTGTTTTGGGGTGGGTCAGAGGATGGGATTTTCCTTACCAGGACGTTTTTGAGTTTTATGTCTCTGTGCACCAACTGTGCAACCTCCCTGGGACTGACATCAGAACAACTCAAAAATCCCACCTGGAGAAGGTTTTTCTCTCACTCACAGCTTGTTTTTCCCACTGAATAGTTTTGGGGTGGGTCAGAGGAAGGGATTTTCCTTACCAGGACATTTTTGAGTTTGATGTCTCTGTGCAACCTGCCTGGGATTGACATCAAAATAACTCAAAAATCCCACCTGGAGAAGGATTTTCCTTCACTCACACCTTGTTTTTCCCATTAAAAACATTTTGGGATGAGGCAGAGGCAGGAATTTTCCTTACCAGGACGTTTTTAGTTTGGTATCTCTGTGCACCAAGCCCTGGCTGTGCAACCTGCCTGGGATTGACATCAAAATAACTCAAAAATCCCACCTGGAGAAGGATTTTCCTTCACTCACAGCTTGTTTTTCCCACTAAAAACATTTTGGGGTGGATCAGAGGATGGGATTTTCCTTACCAGGACATTGTTGAGGTTGATATCTCTGTGCACCAACTGTGCAACCTCCCTGGGCTGACATCAGAACAACTCAAAAATCCCACCTGGAGAAGGTTACCGTGTTTTTCCCACTAAAAACATTTTGGGATGGATCAGAGGAAGGGATTTTCCTTACCAGGACGTTTTTAGTTTGGTATCTCTGTGCACCAACCCCTGGCTGTGCAATTTCTCTGGGACTGACATCAGAACAACTCAAAAATCCCACCTGGAGAAGGTTTTTCCTTCACTCACAGCTTGTTTTTCCCACTAATATTATTTTGGGGTGGATCAGAGAAGGGATTTTCCTTACCAGGACATTTTTGAGGTTGATATCTCTGTGCACCAAGCCCTGGCTGTGCAACCTGCCTGGGCTGACATCAGAACAACTCAAAAATCCCACCTGGGGGAGGTTTTTCCTTCACTCACACCTTGTTTTTCCCACTAAAAATGCTTTGGAGCAAGACAGAAGAAGGGATTTTCCTCACCAGGACGTTTTTGAGTTTGATGTCTCTGTGCACCAAGCCCTGGCTGTGCAGATAGCGAATTCCCTCCACCACATCCAAGGCAATCTGCAGTCGTGGCTCCAATTCCAGCCCAGCCTGAGGGGGAAAAAATCAATTTATTTATTGCTAAAAGTGACTTTGGTTTGCTCTTCTTGGCCAAAATCACTGAGAATGCAGAGATTTTGGTTTGTTTTATAGATTGATGGGGATTTTTTTATGTTAGAGAATCAGGTTTGGGTTGGAAGGGAAAATAAAGTTTATCTTGTTCCACCCTGTGTTGGGGAGGAACACTTCCCATGAAACCAGGTTGATCCAGGGGAAAACAGCTGGAAAACAGCTGGAAAACAGCTGGAAAACAGCAAATAAATTGATAGAAAATAGATAGAGGTATAGAACAGATAC
>NW_028147769.1:0-5001 GCF_008360975.1 Lichenostomus cassidix
ATTGCTGGAAATGCCATTATTGATTGTGGAAAATGCCATTATTGATTGTGTAAAATGCCATTATTGATTGCTGGAAATGCCATTATTGATTATTGCAAACACCATCTCGCACATCCCCTGCCCTTTCCTTCCCTAAATTCTTCCCTCTGCTCCTTTTCCCTCCCCTGCCCATTTAAATTAAATTTTGGAGCTCTGGCACTGCACCAAGACAGCTCCATGCTGCTCCCCAAGGCTGCCCAAGCACTCCCTCTGCCCCACACAATATTCCTCTTTTTCTGGGAATTTATCTCCCAAAGGATGTCTCCTCCCAAGAAGATGAAGTTGTTTTCCCTAGCAGGTGAGCTATGCACCAATCCAGCTCACCTCAGTGAAATAAAAATGCAGAATTGCTGGTCTGAAAGCCACGGTTTGCATTAATATTGTGATTTCCAAGCTGTGTGAGGTGGTGACCTCAGCATTTGTGTCTTTTTTGGGTGGGCAGGGAGAAATATTGCAGCTCCAATCCATCCTCCCTGCAGAACATCCCTGATTAGATCTGGGAACTGCCTCGGAATCGCTTTCATCAATGAGCCCCATTTCCTGGCTGGTGCTATTAATTTATTCATTAAACCCTTATCTAATTATTGAGCAGAAATCTCCATCCTGAGCTAACAGCAGCTCTGCTGGCAGCACTTTGAACTGGCAATATCGGGGAGTGATTTTATTATTGCCATTATTCAATTCAGCCAGGCTGCTTCTATTTTTTTCTCCATTTTTTTTTTATCTCCTTTGTACTCTGTTTACACTTTTTAATGAGGTTTTAATCTTCCCTGACGTGTTTATTCAGGTTATTTATTTTACAAAAGGAAAGGGCCTTAAGTAGAACTGAGGAAATCAATGCTTTTTTTTTTGGTTTTTTTCCCCCCAACCTGGATCTGAATCTCTTTCTAATTCTCCTTTTCAAATATTCCTCAGTCTGAGGGGAAGAAAAACACAGAAAACACTCAGGGGGATGTTTGGGAGAAGGATGGAGATCTTTAGATTAATTCGAGTCAAACTCAAATTCTCGGGGAGGAGTTGAATTCTGCAAAAACCCCTAAGGATAATTGATTGCAAAATATTGACTGGAGCCTTCAGGGACGCTTTTTGGGTTTGGTTTTGGGATTTGTAACTCATCAAAAGAGGCAAATTGGCTCCGTTTGCTATTATAGGAAGAAGAGGAAGATCTGCTCTGTTTTCTGTAAATAAAGATATTAAAAGCTGCTCTGAGCCCATGGAAAACTGAGGTCTGCAGATGGAAAAGTCCCATTGAACAGAAAATCTCTGATTTTTGAGGTCTCAGCTGCTCTGGGCCAGGAGATTCCATGGCAGTAATTGGCCAGAGATGCAAATCAGCCACTGCTTCCTTCAAAAAGGAAAAATCAAAATCCCCCCAGGAGGTTTTTCCCTCAGTTTTCCCCAAGGAATCAGCACTGGGATAATCTCCCTGAAGACAGGACTGATGGCTTTAAATCCGAGTTTCAAAACCACTTTTTCCAGATTTTAAGCAAACCACAATATAAATGCAAAATATTTCTCTAACAAAACACTCAGCTGAGCAAACTGCAATAATCTTCATAATTTTTTTCCCCTTCAGAAGCAGCAGAGGGGAAATATAAAGCCACACTTATCCAGGTGGAATTATCCCATCTCGGAGAGGCTGGGAATGGGAAATTTCAGGTGGTATTTTCTTGGATGGAAACTCCCCTGCAAGTGGGAATTATTGTCATTAAAATAATGAATTCCAAGCTCTGCGGGAATTGAAAAACGCTCTTTGCTCAGTGGAACTCGGCGCTGGAATGGAAATTCTCCACACTATTTGCTTTTTTTCCTTTTTTGGCTGAATTGTGCTCAGACTGAACTCCATTCTGAGGGATTTGGGAGGGAGAAGCCGAATTCCATTGGAATTCCTGGGAAATTTCCATTGGAATTCCTGGAAAATTTCCATTGGAATGCCTAGAAAATTTCCATTGGAATTCCTGGAAAATTTCCATCGGAATTCCTGGGAAATGGGGAGGTTGGGAAGTGTTGTCACACCAGTCGAGTTCCAACCCAGATCAGGCAGAACACTCAGCGCTCAGATTTCCTGCACTGAGCACATTTTTGGGGTGATTTCAGCGAATCCTGGATTGGGTTGGGTTGGATTGGGTTGGGATGGGTTGGGATGGGATGGGATGGGATGGATTGGGTTGGGATGGGATGGGCTGGATTGAGTTGGGATGGGATGGGTTGGATTGGATTGATTGGATTGGGATGGGTTGATTGATTGAGTTGTGATGGGTTGGGTTGGGATGGGTTGGATTGGGTTGGAGATGGGTTGATGGGTTGGATTGGTTGATTGATTGGGGTTGATGGGTTGGGTTGGTTTGGTTTGGGTTGGGTTGGGTTGGGTTGGGATGGGTTGGTTGATTGGTTGGGTTGGATTGGATTGGATGGATTGGATTGGGTTGATTGGGTTGGATTGGATTGGATTGGGTTGGGTTGGGTTGGGATGGGTTGGGTTGCTGATTGGATTGGGTTGGGATGGGTTGGGCTGGGATGGGTTGGTTGGGTTGGGTTGGGTTGGGATTGGATTGGGTTGGGTTGGGTTGGGTTGGGTTGGGTTTGGGTTGGGATGGGATGGGTTGGGTTGGGATGGGTTGGGTTGGGATGGGTTGGGTTGGGTTGGGTTGGGTTGGGTTGGGATGGGATGGATTGGTTTGGGTTGGGTTGGTTTGATTTGGTTTGGGTTGGGTTGGATTGGGTTGGGTTGGGTTGGGTTGGGATGGGTTGGGTTGGGTTGTGTTGGGCTGGAAGGACCTCAAAGCTCATCCAGCCCCATTCCCTTCCCACCATCCCAGGTTATCCCAGCCTGGCCTTGGACATCCCAGGGAATCCACAGCTCCTCTGGGAATTCCATCCCAGCCAGGAATTTCTCCCCAACATCCAAAATCATCTTCCTGTGCCAATTTTCTCCACCCTAAGCAGCAAACTCAGTACTCTGTTTTCTCACTATTAATCCTTTACACCCACTTATAAATAAAATCTAAATCTAAACTTTATTGTGAGGATTTTTGCAAAGTTCTTTCAGCACCAAGAACAATTCCTCTGTATTTTTTCCATATCTCCTTTCCCAAGTGAATTCATGCAGAAAAAGCAGTTTTTTGAGGGTTTTTCCCATTCTTTTCCCCTTTTGGTGGTTTTTATCCCACTCTGTGTGCAAAGCAGGATTCTAACCCATCGCAGGGAGTTTGCCAACATTCCCAAGGAATATTCCTAATTCCCTCTTTATTTCAGGTTCTCTCTCTGCTCTCTGATGGCCTCAAACCATCCCTTGATCCCTCAGAGAAGTTAATTAAAAACAAACAAACAGCAGCAGGAGGAGTCAGAGCTTTGAACCATCAACACACAGCTGCAAACTGAATTTTCCATGCAGGAAAAACCTTGGAGATCCTATTTGGAGCTGCTCCAGCATCTCCCCAGGACAACTCTGTGCACTCCTTGCTCAACTTTTTCTCAGCAGCAGCAGCAAAGCCATTCCAGAGTAATTTCACTCATTTTTCATGAGATGTTTCCATGAGATGTTTTTTATCTTTAAAAAAAAATCTATTATTATTATTTATATTATATAGAAAGTATTTATAGTATATAAAAATAATGCCATAGATAAAAACCTATGTTTTTCTATTCAGAGTCCAGACTTTTCAGCCTGGAAATCTCAGGAGTTTTTTTAGGAATCCTTCAGGGCTGAACGAGGTGCAGCACAAGCACTCCTCACATGAAATTTGTCCATTTTGCACAAGAGAAATAAAATCTTTCAAACACCTGAAAATGCCTTCTTTGCTCAACTTTTGGTTCCTTTTCCCAGCAGCAGCAGCAGAGCTATTCCAGCATAATTTCATTCATTTTTCAAGGGTCATGAGATGTTTCCATGAGATGTTTTGTGTCTTTAAAAAAAATTTTAATCATATTAGGTATAAAATATAATATGCTGCAGAGCCCAGACTTTCCAGCCTGGCAATCTCAGGAGTTTCACCCAGGCTGTTCCTGGGAAATTCAGGAGCAGGGAGAGTGAGGTTTTTTTGGGAATATTCAGCCTGGGCTGTCTGGCTTTTGGCAAGGAGAGACTCCTGGCCATTGATGTTTGAGGGGCTGAACTGAAATAGAGGTTGGACAAAGTTGGGAGAATAAAATCAGATTAATTTATTAAAGGCCTTTAGGTACATTCAGGGCAGACAGAGCTCACTCCAGAGGCTACACCCAAAATGGACAGTGAGTCACGAGTTCTTCACATTTTATAAGTTCTGTAATTAACAAATTGAGCCTCAATCCTCCAATTACACCTTCAGCTGATGATGTCAATCAGCCCAAGTTTGCTCCCCAATTCACTGCTGATTCCATATTTTGGGGCTCTGAGGCAGCAAAGTGTCCTTGGATTTTCCAACAGAGAGGAATTGTTTTCTCTAAAATGCTGAGATCAGAAATTTCAGCATTTATATGGAGTCCAGAGTTACACACTGAAACCACAGATACACAAAACCACAGAAGCTAAAATCCTAAGGCATCACCACAATCGAGGCAATTTCTCTGCCTGATGTGGAGCAGATTTTTGGGGTTTCTGTGGGGCTGAGGGAGAGCAGTGCCACCACAGCCAGGGGGGAAATTCCTCCACGGGAAATTCCAGCTTTACCCAAAATCTGGAGGAAAATCCCATTTGGATTCCTGGTGCACAAACCCCATCTGCACCCAGCAGCAGAAATGCCTGCGAGGGAGAAAAAACCACTTATTTCCCTTTTCCTAAATGCTTTTTGCTTATCTCCTCTAAAACGCTGCAATAATAAAAATAATCATCTTTGGAGGAGCAAAATCCCAGAAGGTGCTTGTCAGGGAGAGAAATAATTGTCAGGCAGAGCTGATTAAACACAATATTTCCCCTGGCTGAGAAGTCATCCTGGAGATGTTCATCCTGAGCTTGTCAGGAATTGTTAATTTGCTCCAGAATTC
>NW_028147770.1:0-5004 GCF_008360975.1 Lichenostomus cassidix
TTGTCACGGAGCAAATACAGCAGGGCCTCAGACACAGCTCTGGTGCCTGACACAATCCTTGAGGGAATATCCCACGCCTCAAACTCGCCTTCTGTCATCAAGAGCCTCCTAAAACCAGTTTCCTCCCCTTGAATGCACTCCAGCTACCTTCTTAGCAGGACCACTCTCTTTATTCTCAAGGCTAAGATATCCACTTGCACACATTAATCACTGCAATGAGGGAATACAGGGCTCAGCACTCTCTGTTAAAACTAAAGGAATTCACACGACTAAGCACGGTGTGTTACACTTAAACATTTTCCCAACACCTTTCCTTCCTTTTCTGGGAATCAAATACAAGCATTTTGTCAATATGCTCTGCAAGTGCTTTTGCTGAGTGAAGCCACATTACATCTTTCCTTCAGAAATTAGTAAAGGAAATACAAATTGCCTGGGAGAGAGGGAATAGGGGATGTGCCTGAGGCTTGTGGTTGAGTAGTGAACTGATTTGGAAGGGAGCAGAAGAGCTTCAATAGTCAGTTTGTGTTTTCTTTCTGGCTGGAACCCAAATGTTCTCCAGTCACAGCTGAAGGCCTGCAGCAGCACAGGATGTTTTGGCTGCCCCACTCCTCCTTCAGTTTTGCCTGCAAAAGCTGCTGCCCTTTCTGCCTCAACTAGAAGTACCACGGCTGGACAAAAACAGGCCAGAGGGCCATATTCCAAAGGCAGTGTGGTCTGGAGTGGATGAATGAAGAAGAGCCTTCCCCACTTTCAAACCATAGCAAAGAATCCAGAAATGTCACTTTCAACTGTGATGGAACAACGGACAATTCTCAAAGGGTGAGAAGGAAGGGAATCTTCCAGAAGAGTTGGGGTTTTAGAAATTTTATTAATTTAAAATCCTAATCTAAAATCCTAATCTAAAATCCTAATCTAGAATCTACTAAGAAATCCTACTGATGAATACTATCCTACAACCCTATTCTAAGCTAGATGTGGAGCTTAAATATTTGATGGGATATTCCCATTCTCTTCTCCTCCTTCATCATCTTCACTGCCACAGTCACTGGCATCAGGTTGGACACAGGCATGGCTGATGTTATAAACGGATGCTGCCCAAAGGAAACAAAAACAAGAAAAAACAATGAATCATTATTTCCAAGCTCACTGCTTCCCCAGATCAATCAGGATTCCTCTGGTTCCCAGAAAAATGCAGAAAGAGGCCTAACGGGACCATCTGCACCTCCATCTTCATGTGCAGGACCTTGCCATCACAGCCAAACCTGGCCCAGAATCCCACTCATCCATTTATCCAGGGTCCTTCATCTTCCTGGGATTTTAGTCCTGCTGGTGCTCTCAAAATGGTGGTTTCTGTGCCCAGGGTTTGTTCCTTTCAGGAAACTCCAGCATAGGTCCCTGTCTTTGAAAGACAGGCCCTGTGCTGATCTCCACAGGGAGACAGAGCAGTGTCTACCTTTCCATCCCCTGCCCCTCCTGTGCTGGCTGGCACCTTCCTTCCCAGCAGGGACAGCCCAGTGGCACTCTGTCCTGCAGCTCCCTCTCTGCCACACAGCCTGGGGCACTTCCCGTCTGCTTGACCGTGCCAGGCAGCAGATGGGGCTGGGACAAGTCCCTCTCAGCTGTCCCTGGTTGGGTGGCAGAAACCTCTACGGGTGGGGCAGGGGGCACAAGCCAGGGCCCCTCACAGGCTCACAGTGAGCTCCCCACAGCCCCTCCTACCCACAGCCAAATCTCTGACCACTGGGCTGGGACTGCCTTCCTCGGGTTCCTCCACCATCATTTCACGCCTCTGTACCCAGCATTGCTCTACTTCAATTCTTTTGCCATCTGATAAAACTGTATACCCCACCAAATGACAAAACAGGGCGACAGAAACAATCACAGGATGGAGCACCTCTCCCCTGAGGAAATGCAGAGAGAGCTGGGGATATTCAGCCTGGAGAAGAACAGGCTCCAGGGAGACTTTATTGCCACATTCCAGTTCTTCAAAGTCACTCCTGCAGATGTGGGGGACACCTTCTTTAACAGGGCCACTTGCAATAGGACATGGGGTAATATTTCTAATACATAAAGGGTAAAGAGTCAGATTAGGTGCAAGGAAGAACTTGTTTATGGGGAGCATGGTGCAACACTGGCACAAGTTGCCCCAAGAGCTGCTAGGTGCTCATCCCTGGAAACAGTCCAGGTCAGGTGGGACAGGGCTCTGAGCAACTTGATCTACTTGATCATGTCCCTGCCCACTGCAGGGCCAGATGACATTTGCATGTCCTCCAGGGACAATCCCTGCTTCTGCCTTTTGTGAAGAGGGAAGCTCAGGCAAACCCAAGCCATGCCCAGGTGCCCTCAGAGGCAGCAGGAACACCCAGAGTACTCTCTCCCTGACTCAAAGCACAGCAGTTCCTGTGGGGAGTCCCAAACGTCCCTGAAACACCAAACTGATGAGCACCACTGGGTACAGCTATGCTGACACATGCACACTATACTCTGCACCTCAGACAAGAAATGCTCAAGACATACTCAGTAGCTTCAGGTAGTCGTCCTCGATCTCCTCTTGATGAGAAGCAACTGTTTCAGTGCTGCAGCTGAACGAACTGCCTGGGCTCCATATCTCAGGCTGGGAAGCACAGGCTCCTTTAGACAACTCTGCTGCTGCAGCAGGATAGGTGACAGAGCCTGTGTAGATCTGAGACAAGAAATGACTTTGTGACAGAATGGTGGCTGACAGAGATTACCCTGAGATCCCATTTCAATTGCAAGCCCTTAGGAAGATGCTGTTGGCCACATGCAGGACTCTTAAACTGGATTTGTTTTGGATATCCACTTCCCAAACAGGATGGGTCAAAACTAAAGGCTGGATTTACTCAGGTTCATGGCCACATTCATATTCCATTGTCATGGATTTTCTGAAGGATGACTGCCACCATGACCATTCCACTTCCTCCCAAGGACTCCTTTCCCCTCCAACAGCTGCAGACACACTTGCAGCTCCTTGGCCTAATGTTCTACCTCCTCCCGTTGAATCTTCTGCTCCTCCATCATGTTCTGCATGTGCTGCACCTTCAGCACCTCTGCTTGGGACAGTCTCTGTGCCTTACGCCAACCTGGGGGCTCTTTGTAGCCAGTCACTTGCGGGAAGTCTTTGCTGGCTGGCCGGGCAGATGTCAACACTTCCACCTCAAGTCAAACAGAACAAAGCAGTCAGGAACTACAGCTTGGCCCTGTGAGCCGTGAGTCACAGACTGTGAGGAAAGGGAAAGAACAGGAGAGGACCAAATTCACAAGGGATACAGACGGCTTGTTTCAAAAGCCATCTGGGTCACCGTGTTTCCCTGTGAAAACACCTCAAGAAACAAGCTGAGCAGAACAGGCCAGCAGGAGTCCATTGGGATGACTGCAAGCTAACAGGCCAAAGGATTAGCCCCACTGTCTGGGGCAGCAGCTGACATTCAGCAGACCAGGAAATGTCCTTCAGACGAGCTGTGACAGTGACCACAGCCAGATGGCACTCCCAGGCATCACCCCACCCACCTGCTGCTCTGCACAGGAAAGCCAAGAAGGGCACAAACCACCAGTCTGCTGACTGCAGTGGCTACCGCTGTTTCACTCACCTGATTTTGCAGATTCACACGCAGGAGATTCATTCTCTCCCTGATGACTTTCAGTTCTCCCTCCAGCTTATTTTGCTTTGCCTGGAACCTAGCTTCAGATTGCTGCAGGTCTGCATCCAGCCGTTGCTCCAGGTTCTGCAAAAAAACAGAAAGAGAATCGTCCATGAGTGGAGTGGCTGACACTTTTACACTCACCTGGTCTTGCTGATCGCCCCTCCGCTGAGGAAGATTTCTCTCTTCTTGGATTCTTCTCACGTCTTCCTTGTGCCACCTCTTCACTGTGTTGCTGTCATCCTGAGTTCCAGGCAACTCTGCTGGTGTCTCTGCCTTGATGTTCTGTACACACAAATGCACACCAAGGGACAGGGAGCTGCCATCAGGCTCAGCTTTTTACTCTTTTGGCCTCAAAATCACATTCATTCAGACACTTCTTTCTGCCACTCCACCCAGCTCTGCTTCCAGTGTAACCCTCCTGATGCTGCACTCTGCAGGTTGCAAGGCTCTGTGCATTCAGTGAATGTGGGACTCCTAGCCTCCTCAATCCCAAGGGATACGTGTAATGACCCTGTGCCTGCACTTCCCTCTCTTACTGAGCTAGTCAGACTTACCTGACCATACACTGGTGGCTTTTCCACGTGCTGCCCAACCTGCACTTCCTGCTCCTGGGCTGGAAGCAACTCTCCCTGAGTCTGGCATGAAATCTCTGATGGAGCAATCTGCTCCTTCTCTTTTTCTGGAAGGCACTGCACAGAAAGCAAGAGAAGACGAGTTTAAACTTCCCATACAATATTTGTAAGGCAAGAATCAATGTCTCATGGGCACAACCTTTCCCAAACACTGTGCTGCTACTATCCAGAGTAAGTCTATAATTATGAGTCCAGTTTCTTGCAGCTCTGCCTGCAGCTCTTCCTTAATATTCAAGAGTTTAAGCACTTGGATGCGGTGAAGGGATGATTGGCAGGGAAAGGGTTCTTGTGGTGAGTACTGTCACGTAGGGATTTAGGGAAGTCTGCCTGAAGGTCCCTCATGGGCCTCCCTTTCTCCACACTAAAGCTCCCTCAGAACCTCCCCACTGGTGTCAGGCCCCACAGCCTTCCCCAGCTCCCTTGCCATGCTCTGGACACACTCCAGCCCCTCAGTGTCCTCCTGCTTCACAGGGGCCCACAACTGGACACAGCACTCGAGCTGCAGCCTCACCGGTGCCCAGCACAGCGCAGCGGTCACTGCCCTGCTCCTGCTGCCCCACTAGTGCTGACACAGGCCAGGATGGCCTTGGCCTTCTTGGCCACCTGGGCACACGCTGGCTCATGTTCAGCAATTGTTCACTAGCACCCTCGGGGTCCTCTTCCCTCAGGCAGCTCCCCAGGATCAAAGCTGCACATTTGTCTTCAAATAC